>NC_056744.1:99756917-99874417 GCF_019279795.1 Protopterus annectens | reverse complement strand
CCACACAATCTAGGATTAGTTATAACAGCATTCATAGATATCCCCATTAACACAAAACACCAGATCTGGAGCAGTCGCATAGCAAACAGAACACATGCATATATGGAACCATAGTGGCCCTTACAATGGCATGTTTTGTGACATTGTTAGCAACAGGCCACCAATGATAGTGTTTCAACATGGAACATAAATAGAAACACATTTCAATATTTGTCCTACAATATGATATATGTCCCAACAGTAGGTTTGGTGTAAACATACCCATTGATTTGTGCATTCAGATTATTGCTGCAGATATGGTGGTGGGGGGGAGATGTCAATTAACAACTATTATATCCTTGCAGTATGAAGTCCTCAGACCTTTTTTCCTCTTTATGTCTTTCAGGTGCCATGTCTAGAGAGTACCTTCCAGTGTATTCCCCCCAGGAAAATGATGTTATCATTAACTACCTGGTGTAGCACCACCAAACCCTCTTTGGCCATACAGCTCATGATCTGCAGGAGAGAACTGGCTTGTGGAACAAGCTTGTCCACAGGGTAAATGATGTCAGCCTGCATAACCGCAGTTATGAGCAGGTCTGACATTGCTGCACTGACCTTCTCCACCATGCCCGTCAGCATGTTGCTGCAGTTAGGAGGGACCAGCTAGCCACTTGGGGTCATGCCATCCAGCTGCCCCGACACATGCTGAGGAGCTCCTCACCAGCCTTGGGGCACCCGCCCACCAGCAAAGATAAGAACTAGCTGATAGCATTGTGGAAGTGGCTGCTACCCACACAATGGACAAGGAGCATGCAGGTAAGGCCACAGGGCACATCAGGAGACCACTGTTGCTTATCCATCTGCATCTGTAAAGTTTCTTCATGCATATGTCAGATAAAATATATAGACTGTTGCTGCAGTGCAGTGATGAACAGATGCACATAATCTGTAGTATTGTGGGTTTGTACTGCTGATGTACTGAAATGCTGCTCCCACTCTGTACCAATGCCACAGGTGTGGCTACTGACATCTCTCACACAACTATGTAGGTCCTTCTGATATATCTCTGGGGCAGCAGCCTGTAGCTGGTGAGTATGGTGCTTTTTTCAGGTTTGCCAATACACCAACCATGTTATGGCCATGGTACTTGCCATACACACATTTAATACACCTACCCATAATGCATGCTGTACATGTTCACTTATTGTTGCTGTTAACTGCACTGCATCAGAGTGGTCACCGTGGTGGCATATCTGAAGGGTATGTAAGAATCCTGCAATATAACTAACAACCTGTCATTGCAAGATGTGTGCACAGAAATGAACATAATGGTGGGACAAATGGCCTACAGTAGGAACATGTCTGAAGCATTACCCTTATACAGTGGCTACAACAGTGTATATACCACTGTTACAATGGCAACTGTTACAGCTCTACACAACAGCATATCACAATACCACATTCCACAACCCTTACAACCTGTAATGTGATCCTAACATGAGAAATGAATGTGTAATATGGAATCCTATGTTAGGACAGCAAATATGGGGAATACATACCTTAACAAACATTGGAAGCATATGTGTGCACACACTCCAAATAACATATTGTGGAAGCAGCTTTTGAGGTACTGACAGCATTCACTCTTCATGAGTATGCACCTTCCGTCAAGTACAGGTCCTCAATGTCACACCAAGAAATGGCCTACTGTCCAAGACTTATGTCCATGACATTTGCCCACTCACCTGCAACAGAGGCAGCCGTGGCTTGCACACATCGTACAAACCATGGAATGGATCCCATATCCAACAGATAGCACTCAGTAGTGGGAGATGTAGCCTTACCTCACCATTGCATATATTATGGCAAACAGTGCAAACAGTCATGTATGTGACGAGGAAGTATGGGACAACATTAATGTAGAAAATAAACAGATGTCCATCGAAGACAGATGATGACCCATGTTGCAAACTGGTCATGCAGGCTGCCTAGAAATATGCCACAACACTGAGGGAGTTGCAGAAATGTCTAGCAAGTACTGTTGGGTCTATATTAGAACATCGAAGTATCAGAACTTTGAATGTTCTAATATCGACCCCTAGTAAGCGAAAGCTGAAAATGGTGAAGTTTCAGAAAAACAAATTCTTTTCTAGGGAAAGAATTTGGTTGTCTATTCCTGTCGCTTCACTATTTTCAGCACTGTGGTGGAAAGTTATGGGTCGGGTTCAGGTAAGTGTGCGATTGTGTGGACGTGAGGGTTAGGGCGGGTTAGGTGAGTTAGGGTTAGGGCACGGGTCAGGTAAGTGTGCGAATGTGTGGACGTGAGGGTTAGGGTGGGGTAGGTGAGTTAGGGTTAGGGCACGGGTGAAGTGTGTGTGCGATAGTGATGGACCTTAGGGTTAGGGTTTGGGTTAAGGTAAGTGGGTAGATAGTGGTGTATGTACAGTTTAGTGTAGGGTTAGATGTAAGATTTTAGGTGTATGTATGTGGATTGCTGTTTGTTTGGTGTGTTTGTGTTGTGTGTATGTGTTGTGGAACAGCAAATATTTTACCTAGGAAAAAATTTGCTGTTGTGAATTTTCGATGTTATCAGTTTTTGGTTACTAGTTCTGAAACTTCGATGTTCTAATATAGACCCAGTACTGCCTATGCACTATGTCGACAATTGCCTGGACTCTGCATAACTGTGGCCTATGGGTTAGGGTAATCAGATGGGAAAGTTGTTCCACAGGAAACATCATCCAGGGCTCTCTACAGGTAGTATATGCATAACATCAAAAGTCCCCCAAAGGCATGTGTTGCAATGTGTAATGGTGCACCAAGACCAAGTCCAAAACCTACAGACAGTATTAATAAAGATATATGTGCTGCACAAGCAACACCTCACTCCACCTCAGGGTCCCCATCCCCATCTGTACCGTGCTGGTGCCAGTGCACACCTGCATGTTTGCCACTCACTAGCAGGAACTAGGCCTGGCATATTAGGGAAGAGGGTGCCATGTCAATAAGGGTGTATACACTCCTCATAGCCACAGTAAGCTTTGAAGGTTGTCAGTGTAATTGTATTTTATTGCTCATACATATGCTGATGATGATGAGATCTGCAAATCAGACATCAGGCATTCACTATTGACATCTGTCTTCATATCATCCCAGGTATATGTCGGACAAACACATAGGGGCTGTGAGCAACAGAGCAAACAAAACTGACACACATATACACATTCAGCAATGGCGTATACACCCATGAGGTATGGTGCACACTACATGCCAGGGTGCTGAACAGGTGCACAGCAATACTGCGTACATGGGTGAAGTGTGTTCCAGGGGAAGGGGCATCATCTACTAACACAATTCATGCATCACAGAGATGTATAATGTTGGTAACAGGGATTGACTATAGCTGCAGTGCATGCTGTTGAGTGGCATATGTCATGCATGTTGACAGTTGGGTAATGAGAGGTCTGTGTATAATATCTTTGTGCAACCTCACCTGTAAGTGTGTGTGTGAGTGTGTGTGAGTGTGTGTACAGTTAAGCAATGACATACATGTCTTAAAGTGCATTTCTTGTTTTCCCCTCACAGGTGGCGAGGTGTGTCAGGGTCCCTCCTGCAGACAAACTGATGTTAGTGTCCATACAGACTCTGACAATGATGATAGGTATGGGGAGGCACAGGCAGGGTTGTCAGGGGCTGAAGCTGTGCCATCGGTTGACATCCCACTGTTATCCACCCCATCCCTGCAAACAGTCACATTGCCTATACATACCCCATAACCAGTGGCCATAGATCAGGGACAGTTGGTGGGTGGTGGCATGGGACAGGACAGTGTGGTGACTATGGCAAGTGTGTCTGGACACAGCAGCCATAGCCAGATAACCGGTGAGGTATCACACAGGCAGATGTACAGGGGTGCTCGTAGGAGGGCTGCTGGTCATCATGACCCTGGCAGAAGTGCCACAGCAGGTGTCACAAACCCATGTTTCAGGCCATCATGGAGGCATAGGCATGTATGGAACGTTATACCAGACAGGGTCTGAGGCTCCAGAGGGCTACTCATTCTGCTGTTGACAACATCCGTGATCGTGCAGGTGCCCACCGTTATTTTGCAGAGGTCCTGGATAGATGGTTGGGTGAGATGGTGGGAATCCGTGACCGTGCAATGTCTGTGCTTGAGCATATGGTGGGAGTAGGGTGATAGCCATGTGGACAGCGGTCAGCAACACCAACAGGTGGAGTTCTATGTGGACATGCAACAAGTCAGACCCACTCCTGTAGTGGTAGTACCAGCACCAGCACTGCAGAGGAGGTGCTGTCCACACCATAACATAGAAGGCCATGTGCATGTGGCCCTGGGTGGTCCCAAGTGGGACCCAGATCCAGCAGACATTTGTCATCATCAGAGAAGAGTACCATATCTGGCCTTGTACCTGGTAGTGCCCATGGAACCCCTGGCAGGCACAGTTCTTGTGTCCATGGCCAGAGACGGTGAACTGCACACCCTGCCATGTATGGTCTGCATCTGTCCAACAAACCCCTGTATAGGGCAGCTACATAGCAGAACTGTGTGCATGCATACACACACACACACATCACCAACACAGCTAGGACAATCCCATACCTACACACAACACATCTACACAGCCCAATTAATAATGAAACCCCCTAACACACACACATGATGTCAACCAAACAGCTCAGCCTAGGTCTCTGACAAACCCACAACACACCCTGTGCATATGATGCTACATGTGCCACATCCCTGTCATCCATAACATTGCTGCAGGGACAAGCTAATATGGTTCTGATGCACAGGGTGAATGTATTAAGGTGTACCAATGTAATGCTGTGTAACATGTTTTCAGCAATAAAGTTTAATGCATGTATGTCAGGATGTATAGCTGTCCAGCCATGATGCATTATAGCTGTTATTAACACTGACTGATTGTGGTCTCCATAATGTATTCAGTTTGTGTTGTAGGTGTCTATGTGTCAGCAGGATGTTGGTCTGCTGTTGTTTTCTACAAGGGGTATGGCACTGTGATGACACCTTGACTGTGCCATATCCTGGGTACAGCTGAACACAAGTAACAGGTTTGCATAACAGTTGCTGCATGTGCCACATGAATGATAGGTCTGAGGGGTGTATACAGGTGAGTGCATGGTGGCTGATGTCAGCAGCCCTTCTACAGTGGACAATGGTAACTGTACTGGGTGGTACACACCACATGTTTGTATATAACACACACGCACACACACACACACACACACACACACACACACACACACACACACACACACACACGCTTTGGTGCTGATGCAATACACAGAGTGTGGTGGTGTAGAACCGCAGATAGTGTGATTGACAACTACTTAACCTGTTAACATAAACTGTACAGTATAACAGCTGACTAAGCGGGGGGATACACACAACAATAACCCCAATGATGGTGGCTGTGTCCACAAGATCCACACCCAACTATATATACCAACCCAGTATCACTGTACAACTATACAGTGGGGAAGAGGGCATTTACACATCTAATACTAGTTTTGATGGAATGAATTTTCCCAAGATGATACCTTTGAAAAGCTAGCATTTGCCAGTCAGTTCTCAGACAGATAACCTCCTGGGACATGTATTTTCTGCATACTAAAGTATATCCCTTCACATACACACATACTCTTACTTGGCAACACTGAGAGTAGAACCCCTATCTAGGTACCTATTGCTACTAATGTGTGTGGCCTTAGTTGCAAACATCACACAGCTTTTAGGATGAGGTGTGTCCCAGGTTTCTTGTTAAGTGAAGAACATCACCAGGCCTTGTATAGTATGGTAATGGGGGATGTACTAGTTGTTAATGAACAATACATAGTGTGACATACTGTCATATACACATTGACAAAAACATAGTCATAGACACATCTGAGAGACCTGGGTTTATCAGTGCTAACTACCTTGTCAGTGAGTTCATTCTGTTACAGATAACTTGCAAATGGCACATGCATCATTGGACTGGATAGTGTAATCAGTTACCTGTATGGTAGAGGGTGAAAGTGGCCCCCATACAGTGGACCTTGGGACATGTACTGGGGGTACCATGGTGTAAAGACAGTATACCCAGCACCCACACCCCACATTGGATATTTTACTCATTGAAACCCATGATAATACTCTGACATACCCACAATCATACATTGACCAGGACTGGAATACAACCCCTTGTCTATCTCAAGAGTGCTACTACAGGGATATGCATCTATTGCACATGCCACAGGGATAGTAGGGTGATGGCTTGTCATGGCTCTCCTACTGTTAGCAACATCACTATCCATTATACTGTATGGCAAGGTGTATTGTATTTGGAAAATGTGGCCTCAGAATGCTGTATCCTACAAATATGCATACTTGCACACATACACACACTTGCCAGGACTCAGAGGGTAACCTATGCCTAAATACCAATTTGTACAACAGTGTTGTGCTGGTACTGCAAGCTCCAGGTAGCCCATAGGGTGAAGAGTGTAAAAAGGTACATGTAATGTCCATTATAGCAGCAGCCATTTCTAACTTATTCTCAGTAATGCACACTGACACATTTGTCAGCACTGGGGTCCATAGGTGCAGTTGTTCCTAGGTGTGTACCAGGATATTGTCCATGGAAAATGAGAAGAGTAGGGGATGTGGGTACAGTGGTATCATGCCACCTGCCATTTGTCAGCAGGCCAGCTATCAACTGATGCCATGTGAGTGATCTTCAGGGTGAGAGTTAAATGCAACATCCAATCATGTGGTTGCCTCTTGCAGAGGGCCAGTGAGGTGCTTCAATTGACATGTGTGCAACATATATTACATAACATGGTCAATGTCTGTCTTGGAGACCTGTACCCAAGCATGTTCTGTTGACTATGGTAGTGTAGTTGAGGTATCCATGGCATGTGGTGCATACAGGATTGAGTTTCCTAGCTGTGGCATTCATAACACAGCTGGGCAGACATGCCAGTGTCAGTCAAGCATAGATTGCCTGCAAGCAGCTAAGATGGACACCTGATATCTGCACATCTGTACAGAGGACAGACAGACATCAGCTAGCCAAATGGTTATGCAATAGGATGAATGTTTTGACAGATAGAAGTCTGACACTGATAGGTATGCCATTACTACATGACAGCAGCCCTCAATGACATGTCCTATACACACAGTAGTCTACAGTTAATATCCACATGTCAGATCAATATTCAGTAGCAAATACGTAATGACACACAGCTCACACACCAAGAACATGATAGTCAAGACTCAGAGTCCAGATTTGCATGCAGGGGTGTTTGGTTCCAGTATTACAATCTGCAGTCTACTCTTACTTGGGTAAGCACTGTTAACAGTAGTATCATAATGATACACGACATGCAGGTGTGACTTCATATAACCTGGAATACTACCCATGTATGAGAAACAGACAAATGGTGAAGATTGTTGTATTAACCATATAAACTCAGGTGTCCTAAACAGTATGCCCACACCCCATTTTACTGTAATGACAACACATAGAATCATGTTATGTACATTGAATTAAATACACTTATTAAAGATGCCATTACCCTGCTATTTCATCAGACTGGAATATGATCAGTGGTTACCAGGGCTGAGGTATGCTTAGCAGGAGTAAGCATTGCTTAAATGTAACTGTTAAGCAGATTTGTGCACTGGTAAGCGAAGCTGAGATGGTGTAAACTGCTTTTCATTTAACCGTATGTTAGCACAGCTTACCGTTGGGTAAACCCATGAAAATCTGCTTAAAGCTGCTCAAAACTGTCTTAACCACTCTGTATCCAATAGTCCTTGTTCTGTCTAGCAACAGAATAAACAGCCCTTGAACCCAGGACCCTGTAGACCACGGTCACAGCAGTTAGCCACTAAGGCATCACAGCTGTGAAGATGTTTGTTGTTTTTTCCAATATATCTGTCAGTACACATACTGAATAGTACTGAACAACTGCTTTGACTTCTACAATTGTGTAGTACATGTTAGTGAAAATAGTATTGAATCAGTTGTTTTATATATATATATATATATATATATATATATATATATATATACACATATCTGATGAATATGGTTGGATACATCTGGGAAGGTATATACAACACTCATGTATACACATAACAAGGATACGGATCTATATATATATATATATATATATATATATATATATATATATATATATATATATATGTATATATATATATATATATATATATATATATATATATATATATATATATATACATGTACATTGAGGGGGTGTGAGGGGCATAGCCCCCCACCTATTTTAAATATTTTGAACTATATACATGGATACTTGAAATTCCAATAAGTTACTTGTTTCTGAACATAATATATATCCAAACTATGTAAGGGTCTACGACTCCCACACCCCCTAATGTGGGGTGGTGGTGCCCCCCACACCCCCTTACTATATATATATATATATATATATATATATATATATATATTTATTTATATATATATATATATATATATATATATATATATATATATATATATATATATATATATATATATATATATACTAACTCCAGGGTTGCACTACAGTGGGGAAAAGGCCATATATAACTTTCAGTGAAATGTGTTTCAGTGAACTGTGCTTTCAGTTAATTGAGCTTTCAGTGATTTGTGCACAGTCATTTGACTTTCAGTGAAATGTGCTTTCAGTGAATAGTCCTAGACCCATATATATATATATATATATATATATATATATATATATATATATATATATATATATGTATCACCTGAAGTCAACGCCTCATTGGTCCGATCCGACCATAAGCTAATTACCCTAGATATCCACATCCTGCCCCACCCCCCATTAAGGAAACCATGGTAAACATTTTCTCCAAAGCTAACTTCATGCTTCTTAAGACAGAAGTGGTGAACTTCATGACACCCATGCAGATGGACAATACAGTTACAACTACTGAATCCTACACAATTGCACTTTATAAGCACTTACATGAGTGCATGGCTTGTGCTATCCCAACAGAACCAAGACGCTATCCTCCAAAAAAAGGAAGCCAATCTGGTGGTCCCCTGCCATAAACAAACTGTACAACAGAAGGAAGAAAATGTTGCTAAAGAGAGTAAAATCCCATGAGTGGAGGAGCTCCCTGGTCACCCTCAGTAAGAAGCTGCGATCGCTGATAAAATCCTCCAAAGCTAGTTATGAAAATAAAATCGCCACTGATTCTAAAGACAACCACAGAGCATTCTATAGCTATCTCAAGAATCTCAATGGCAACACTCAGATCTGTTCTGAGTTACAGCACAATGGCACTAAATATACAGACCCAACTGAAATTGCCAACATCCTGGCAGATAGGTTCAGTGCTAACTTTACCCCCCTCTCACCCCCTAAAGAGCACATCTCTGTACCAGAAGAATGCAAAGTTCCTGTAATCACAGCTGCACAGGTAAATCCACACTCTCCAAAGCCAAGAACACAGCATCCATGGGACCAGACAACATCCCAGGCTGCATTCTACATGAACTGCAGAACGAACTGGCACCCCCCTAAGTACCATGTTCAGTCAAAGCCTCATCTCAGGCTTTGTGCCTGCTGAATGGCATACAGCGATGGTTATCCAAGTCCACAAGGGGGGAGCCACCACGGACCCCGGGAACTACTGCCCCATTAGCCTGACGAGCCTGGTCTGCAAGGCCATGGAATGTATTATCATGGAACTTATAAACAAAGACAGTGGTAATCTCCAAACTCTGGACCCCACCCAGTTTGGGTTTGTAAAAGACAGATCATGTCTCCTAAACCTGATAGACTTCTTTGAAGCAGTCACCAAAGCCGTTGACAAGGGTAAGGTGGTTCACACAGCCTATCTAGATCTTGTCAAGGCTTTTGACACCATCCCCCACTCTGGAATTATAGATAAACTCAGTAAACTAGGTATAAACCCCTATGTCACAAGATGGGTGGCCAACTGGTTCACTGACAGAACCCACACTGTGAAAGTAGCAGACTCCAAATCCGACTTCAGACCAGTGACAAGTGGAGTACCACAGGGTTCAGTCCTGAGTCCTCTCCTTTTTGGTATCTACTTCTCTGAAGTACAGGCTAACATAGAATGTCTTTGGCTAACGAAGTTCACAGATGACTGCAAACTAGGAGCCATAATCAAAACTCCTAACGATGTGGACATCCTAGGAAAAGGGTCTCACTGAGACAGATGCCTGGTGTCAAAGCCATGGCCTCAAGCTCAATGCCAAAAAGTGCATTGTCATCCCCTTTTGTAAAAACTCTGTACCCATGAACTACAACATAGGCGATAGTATACTTAACACCGAAAGTGTGATAAAAGACCTTGGGACACAGGTGGACAGTAGTCTCTCCTTTGATAATCACATCACCACAGTAGTCAGGAAATCCTTCTACGTGGCACACCTCATCACAAAAGGTTTCTCATCCAGAAAAAAAGAGGTCATTGTTCCTCTCTACTCATCACTCATTAGACCCATTATAGAGTACAACGCCCCTTTTGGTATGTACCTCACAAGACATCTACAACAAATGGAAAGGCCGCAGAAATACCTCACAAAGAGGATTACCACCCTCAAACAGATGCCCTATGCAGACCGTCTAAAAAAAACTCCAGCTTTACTCCGTTGCATATCGCCTACTCAGAGGTGATCCCTGCCTAACATACAAAGCTATGCCAAACCCAGAGCAGTTGGACATGCTCCACTTAAAGAAATCCCAATCCCTCTGAGCTACACGCTCTAGGGATCTAAACATTGTCAACACAATAAACAGAACATGCCGGAGGGATAGATTCCTGTCCCAGAGACTTCCCATACTCTGGAATAAACTACCTATCTATATCAAACAAAGCTACTTATTAGCACTCTTCAAGAAAAATCTTGATGATTGGATGGGAAATAGGAAATTAACCCCGGGGATCACCTCTGTGGCTCTGCCCGACAGTGGCATAGGAACATATATTTCTTGGGTGGCAAAAGCCAGGGTACCTTTTTGGCTGGGCTTGTATAGGCCCCAGGGCCGATAGCCTAGTACCGACCTATGAGCCTATGAACCTATATATATATATATATATATATATATATATATATATATACATATACATATATATACATATATATATATATATATATATATATATATATATATATATATATATATATATATATATATATATATCTATATATATATATATATATATATATATATATACACACATTTATGTAGAACATATGGCCATAACATGTACTGGAGTCATACCGCAGCACCAGTAGTCACATCTTCTTAGTTCAAGGGGATGTCATGTAAGCATTGCAGGTATAAATGTAGAATGTTGCTACTGTAAGAGGGGTTGTGTTAACAGACATGTTGTGTGGGAAGTAAAATCAGATACTAACATGTATGCCATTAAAGACTGACAGACATCATAGTGCAATGCCACACAAATCACAGTAATGATCCTGTGAAATACAGCAGAGATATGACCAATAAGTGTGGACAGTCTGACACAATCTGGTCAGTCCAGAGGTATACACAGAACACCTTAGTGCAAGACGTGTGGACCAAGCCTGACAAAGTGGACATTTACAGCCATGTAAATGAGGCTATCACTAAAATATTGAGATAGATAAGCTCACACAGTTTATGCATTCACACACTCCTGTCTGTCCTAACACATATTCAATGGAGTAGCAGAGGTACCAAGCCCACATACTTCCCACTAGTTAGTGACATACATCTTTACAGCATCCCTCTGCTTTGTCAGAAATACACAACACTGATGGTGGCCAGGCAACAGTACATCTGAGAAATATCTGGACATAACATTACACTATGTAAATACACTGAGCTGCTATGCATGTCAGGCAGACAGCACAACAGTGGCCTAAATTTCCTATGGGGGAATACACATGTACTTGGAAATACAGCAGGTACTACAGGCATGTAACAGCACAGAGTAACAGACACCGGTGTGAAAGTGCATACCCACAACCAATATGAACGCAGCCACAGTCACATTATGGTAAGCCTAATTAATATTACAATATACGGACTGTGTGAACAGAACCATCGTCAAATGTGCCACTCACACACTAACCCTATATATACTGGGCCAATATACAGTGTAGTCTGATGCCTGACTGTGGTATGGGACATGTGTTGGTTTGGCCATACAAACAAGTATGCCGAAAAGGTACCATAAACTGGGGCAGCATGCAACATCAGATACAGGACCAAGAACAATGACATCTACCACAGTCTGTACACAGGCCAAGTAACACTTTCACAATACACACTCTGTCAATAATCACCATAAGTACACAGACCTCACTACTGTACACACTACAACAGAATGTCCAGGTTGTGTCCTCAACTATAAGGCCTACTATGCATAACATGTTTAGTAGTCTGATATCTCACTGACTTATCAGGTATGATGTCAGTAAATAATGATGTACTGTACATATGCACCTCTTACTGCATGACATATGGACAAAGGTTGACAGACTTGGGGTCGAAGGCAGAAACACGGGTCCAAAATTAACATATTGCCGTGATAAACTGAGACATTTCCTGGTGTAACAGGGTTTGTTGTGACATATCTCCTCTGAGGGATATGAAGTCAGTAACTCACATGGATGTCACCATGTACTGACTGCAATCATCAGAGTATGCTACTGCATTTCTACAGATAGGAAATGTGTGAGTAACACAATACATATAAGTCTCCAAGCTCTAGCCAGTCTGCAGATAGCCCTACAGGTGAGAGTTTCCTCAACCACATAACACTGTCATGCCAGACTTTAAATCATGTAGGAAAGCCATATCCACACAAACACTGTTAAACCAACATTACTTCAAATATAGAACAGCAATACTTACATTCTGTCCCCATATCTGGAACATCCCCTCCTGTTTGTTGGCCTGTCTCCACAGTGTATTTTGTAAGAGGTGTTTCCAAATACCCTCTGTGATGCTGTTTGTCAAACACCCACATGAAGTCCTGCTCACAGTGAAGGAAAAGGGCCAACACCCACAGGAAGTGCTTAGTTATAGGAGTGTTTCCATGCAATTGGGTATGGGAATCGTACCATAGCTGTTCCACATGCAATTAGCAAGTGGGGGACTGCAATTCATGCATAGGGCATCAGCTGATCATGAGTATTACTGATAGAACTGAAGCTGCTACCTATACAAAGCAGATGTACTTTTCCACATCCACCAGAGAGGGAGAGAGAGAGACACACACACACAGACAAAGTAAGAAAGGAAGGGAGTAAGAGAGTAAGAGCCAAGCATATTTGTGTGTGATCCATGGGTGGAAAGTGGCATCTGGGCATTATAATGGTTGTCTATATTGTTTACTAATCCACATTGACACATGGTAATTGCACATGGCTGTACACATTTATGGCTGAGGATTGTCTACAACTATCTCTACAGTGTTTGGCAAATGTTGGCCTTGTAATGGGGACAATGGGACATATAGGTCCTCAATATAATGATATAGCAAAACCCACACTATAATGGATCCTGTCATTACACAATCACCCCAACACCCACACAGAGTACTGAAAACACACACACACACCCACACACACACACACACACATGCACCCATGCATGCACGCACACACACACACACACACACACACACACACACACACTTACCAGTACAGAATCTCAACCCCCTACCTGACTATATATTGTTATTACAGTGTTATACAGTTACTGCATGTGCCATGGAGCTGACATGTTGGAGGTCTCTCCAACGGTATCTTTGAAGGTGAGTGAAATCAGCAATACTGCTAAAGGTGGGATAAGGGAAGCGTAGTACATGTGAATGTCCACAAAAGCAGGTGTCAATGAAGACACACACTCTCTCAGGGAAACACCCACATTATTATGTTTGGCAGGGTCAGGATTAGAACTCCTACCTAACTACTTTGCTACAGTACAGTATTATGCAGATCTCACAAGCACCATGGAGCTTACAGGGCTGGCCTTTGTCCAAAGGGGTATTTCAAGGTAAATGACATCAGCAGGTGTGCTAAACTAGGGCAATGGGAGGTGTAGTGACTGTGAATGGCTTCAAAATCATTAATCTACAAACACACACACACACACACACACACACACACACACACACACACACACACACACACACACACACACACACACACACATATACACACACACACACACACACACACACACACACACACACACACACACACTTGCCAGTACTGAGATGCATAGGTTCATTGGTTCACAGGTGTGTAGTATGTGAGTGGGCCTAAAGGCTGTACAAGGCTAGGCAAAGGGAATACCTTGGCTTCAGGCCACATGACAATGGTATCCAGTGTGGCTCAGGGGTGTAGTCCCTGGATTGGTCCCCACAGGTGGATATTGTATTCACCATTCACTCATCTGGGTTACTGTTGTGGGTGCCCAGTGATGTGCACAGCTTCCCATGTATGTGATCTATATTCCATAACATGGACAGTGTCTGGGTTGTGCACATGTCCCACATGCATGTTCTGTGACATGTGGAAGTGTTCTTGGGGTCTCTGGGGCATGTTGTGTGGACAGATTGTTATCTTCTGACCTCATTTGGTGAGACCTGGCTATGGAACTGAGTTGTTGCTTGCACCTACATTGACAGCATGATACAGGCATTCAGTGGAGTTAGTGGCATCTGTCCATACAGGGCATGTGTATAAGACATGGTATTCCCTCTGTGGGTTACATTTGCAGACTCTACAGTTGCTGCAGGTGTCCAATGGGGAATATAGCAAAAAGACCACTGTAAGCATTTATGTGACTAGTGTAGGGATGGAACAGGGTGCCATGTCCTTTTACTTGCTGGATAACACACACACTCAAGTCAGAAGATGCAACACATCACAGTACATTCTGATGTCAGTGGCACTGTTGTGGTCAACAGGCATTTAGTCCACTGCAACCACACAGTGGTTACTATCTGTGAGGCAATATGCAAGGAAGTACCAATGTAGTGGTTGTTGCCTGGCCAAGTGTGTTTTTGTATGTGACATGTGTGGAGAGTGCTCTCTGAGTAATACAAGGGTTGCCTATATTGTTCATCAATCCATAAAGTCACATGTAGGGCTATGGATTGTGTACACCAGCCTCTCTGGGGTTTGACTTTGGTTGTCCTTGTAAGGTGGACATTGTGACATATACTAGGTCGTCAACATAATAATGTAGCAAAACCCGCCCCACAATGCATCCTGTTATTACACAGTCACAACAACCTTCACACAGGATACTGATGACACACACACACACACACACACACACACACACACACACACTTGCCAGTACTGAGATTCAACCCCCTACCTAGCTATGTATTGCTACTACAGTGTACCAGATTTATTGCACGCATCACAGAGCTCATAGGATGGATATTGTTCCAAGGTACTTCTAAGGTGAGGAACATCACCAGACCTTGTAAGTACTGGCATTGGGTGATGTACTAGTTGAGAAATCCAAAATTAATTTTACCCAAAACACACATTTACATTTGCCATGCATGAGGTTCAGACCTGTATCTAACAATCTTTACAGACCATTATGTTACACATTTACCACATGCACGACTGACCTGTTATGGTTTAAGGTTGGCAACAGGTGCTTCTAAGGTGGATGATATCTGCAGGACTGCTAAAGTCAGGTTCTGAGATGCATAGTGGGTGTAAATGGGGACATAATGTTTGAAATACACACACAAACACTTGCCACAGATGAGATTCAAACCCATACCTGTGTAGTTACTGCTACAACATTGTTCTGCATTTATGGCATGTGCCATGGAGCTTACACATTGGGGTGCACTCCACAGGTATCTTTGAAGTTGACTAAAATCAGCAGCAGTGCTAAAGGAGGGGTAAGGGGAGAGTAGTAAGTGTAACTATCCATAATATCAGGCATTATCAATGACACACACTCTCTCTCACACCCACAAACACACACACAGTTGCCAAGTCTGGGAATAAAACTCCTATCTAACTAGTATGTCACACTACAGCATTATGTAGTTATCACATGCACCATGGAGCTTACAGGGCTGAACCTTGTCCAAAGAGGTATTTCAAGGTGACTGACATCAGCAGGCTTGCTGAAATAGGGCAATGGGAGGTGTGACTGTGAATAGCCTCAAAATCATTGATCCCTACACACACAAACACACACACAGTTTCACAGTTGTCATGTCTGGGATTAGAGCTCCTACCTAACTAGTGTGTCACACTATAGCATTACACAGTTATTGCATGTGCCACAGAGCTTACAGAGCTGAACCTTGTCCAAAGAGGTATTTCAAGGTGACTGACATCAGCAGGCTTGCTAAAGTAGGGCAATGGGAGTTGTAATGACTGTGAATGGCCTCAAAATCATTGTTCCCTACACACACAGTTTCACAGTTGCCATGTCTGGGATTAGAACTCCTATCTAACTAGTATGTCACACGATAACATAATACAGTTATTGCATGCGCCACAGAGCGTACAAGAGCTGAATCATGTCCAAAGAGGTATTTCAAGGTGACTGATAGCAGGCTTGCTAAGGTAGGGCAATGGGAGGTGTAGTTACTGTGAATGGGCTCAACATAATTGATCCCTACACACACAAACAAACACACATTCAGTTGCCATGTCTGGGATTAGAACTTCTGTCTAACTAGTACATCATGCTATAGCATTATGCAGTTACCCCATGCATCACAGAGCTTAAAAGGCTGAACCTTCTCCAAAGAGGTATTGCAAGGTGACTGACATCAGCAAGCTTGCTAAAGTAGGGCAATGTGAGGTGTAGTGACTGTGAATGGCCTCAAAATCATTGACTCCTGCACACGCAAGCACACACACATACAGTTGCCATATCTGGGATTAGAACTCCTACCTAACTAGTACATCACACTATAGCATTACATAGTTATTTCACACGCCATGGGGCTTACAGGGCTGAACCTTGTCCAAAGAAGTATTTTAAGGTGACTAACATCAGCAGGCTTGCTAAAGTAGGGCAATGGGATGTGTAGTTACTGTGAATGGCCTCAAAGTCATTGATCCCTACACACACAAACACACACACACACACACACACACACACACACACACACACACACACACACACGCACACACACAGTTTCACAGTTGCCATGTCTGGGACTAGAACTCCTACCTATCTAGTACATCACACTATAGCATTAAGCAGTTATTGTATGCGCCACAGCACTTACAGGGCCAAACCTTGTTCAAAGAGATATTTCAAGGTGACTGACATCAGCAGGCTTGCTAAAGTAGGGCAATGAGAGGTGTAGTGACTGTGAATGGCCTCAAAATCATTGATCCCTACACACGCAAAGACACACACACATACACAGTTTCCATACCCGAGATTAGAACTCCTATCTAACAAGTACATCTCACTATAGTATTAGACAGTTACTGCATGTGCCATGGGGCTTACAGGGCTGAACCTTGTCCAAAGAGGTATTTCAAGGTGACTGACATCAGCAGGCTTGCTAAAGTAGGGCAATGGGAGGTGTAGTTTCTGTGAATGGCCTCAAAATCATTGATCCCTACACTTGCAAAAACACACACACAGTTTCACAGTTGCCATGTCTGAGATTAGAACTCCTACCTAACTAGTATGTCACACTATAGAATTACACAGTTATTGCAAGCACCACAAAGCTTACAGGGATGAACCTTCTCCAAATAGATATTTCAAGGTGACTGGCAGCAGGCTTGCTAAAGTAGGGCAATGGGGAGGGCAGTGTGTGTGAATGGGCCATAAACCATTCCTCTGGAAATACACACAACACTCCGTCACACACAACTTTACATTTTACAGGACTGGGTATACAATTGCTAGATGAATACTGATTTGTAATATCATGTTACACAGTTATCACACACACCACAGACACTATAGTGCTGAGGGCTACCAGAAGCAAATGTCTACAGTGATAGACATTGGCACATCATGTGATATTGGCCAATTGGATGTGTGGTGGGTGGGGCAGGCCACGTGATGGGAAGCTCTTTGTCACTGTCTGTCTCTATCTTCCTCAAATCTCTGTTTGTGTATGTTTGACCTATTATAATGTATTGTCCTTGGATATATATGTGTGTATTCCTATCCAGTATGTGTGCAAAGCATGAATGGTGTGCAATGTGGTGTGTGTGTGCACAGAAATATGTACAGTCCACTGTTGTTGTCAGACATGGTCTTTATTTCTCTAAGTGTGGGAGCATGCCCAGTTTGACCTTCTGTATTGAATGTGTGAATCCATTACAGGTAGGTTGTACTCCAATGCAGAAATTTGTGTTCTACACCTACAGCTAGCAACCTGTTTCTGCATGATATCTGTAGCTAGGTTGACGATATGGAGGCACAATGGGCAAAGGATAGTGGGATATTGTAACTACTGTGTCTGTGCTGCTTGTGCTACATGGTTTTGGTGTTAGCAGAGATATTCAGACATATGTACGGTTTTACACTTTGATGTATTACGTCATCAACTACTGACAGATATACTTGTTTGCTCACAGTAGTTTCCTGGGGAATACAAGATGAATGAAGCTGTGTCCAGTATTGTGGACTGCAGCCTACATATTCTTGCACACTCATGCCATTCTGGAAGGGGAGCTGCAGACACTTGCTGATGGGTCTGTGTAAATGGTCCAGCACCTTGGTACTATAGTGGCTGAGGATCCCCTGCTTCTACATCTATCATCATGACAGAATGGCTATATCCTGCTGTGGCCATACCTCTTAGCTGTACAGATTCACACAGGTTACCCAGAGGCAGGAGTAGTATGGGCACACATCAGAGTTTCAGACTTCACACACTCCATGGCGGCCATGCTTCTACACCCTCCTCTGTTATTCTATCCTCTTCCTAACATTATGCGAGCGATATCTGATAAGTATCTCTATAGTTGTCCCTTCATCCCAGTGGTATTTAGGGGTTGGTCCACAGTTATTCAGTAGGACATCGTGGGCTTTCTACTGAGATTTGTTGACATGGCCTTGCATTTGTGTTCTGTGGACTGTGTTATGTTGTTATTTGGGACCCATGAGATAACATACATTAGCAGTACGGGTGAGCCACGGGCCTTTGACAGAGGACTATAGGGCATTTGGCAGTGATGCAGGCCATCTGTAGCAGTCAAGTCCATTCTGTCAATCCTACGGTCCTAGCCTGCAAGCCACTGGATTCCCCTGGGGTGACAGGGTAGGTGTGCAAGGTGTTAATGGCAATAGTTCCTGTCCTTATTAATCCATTGGTGTGGATGCTGGCAGGGTGCTGCTTACAGCTAGGGACACACCTGCATGGGACACCTGTTCAGCATGCTGTATTCTGTGTGTATTCTCATACAGAAGTGGGGGTCATACTGTACTCATTCCCAACAGCAGGGATATGACCTGTGATGAACCTGTGGCTGATGGTGGGGTGAGCTGAGTACATGTGTGATATGGAAGTTTCTTGCAACTGACTCACAGATATACCTGGGACATTCCCCTTATCCTGGCTTGTGTGGGGACATTGGCAGTTTCTCATTACTTCATAACTGTGCTTTTTGTGGTCTACCAGTAATTGGCCAGACTACATTAGTATTCCATACGACACGGACAACTAATGTGCTACTAACCTGTTTGTACAATTCCAAAGGTATGTCCATTTGACAGTAACATTTTATACACTCTCTGTCTAGGGTACTTCCACCTGTTTACTGTGTGTATGTCTGGGCCCACATTCATGGCATGTCCATCTTTCAGATGGTGACAGATGTTATATCCGAACAATGAGTATAGATGACTGCTGGATTGGGTCTTGCTGAGATGCATTGTGGTTGGCACTGCAGTTGTCAGAACATGGCCCTGTCATCAACAGTACTGGCCATAGGCCACCAGGACACAATCCTCTATGCCTACATGCTGACCACTTCCACACAATATACAACACACAACAACCTAACACACAGAGCCCTGAATATTGTACACGTGCAACAATCTATCCTGCTAATTGGGCCAGCTCAGGTAATCTGTACACTGTTATCAAACCCACACTTACATGTTACTGCATTTCTACATAGGATTGTGGGGGGGGAGACACCTGACAACTGTACACATTTGCTATGGCTGTACTGGTATTTCAGGTACTCCAGTGGCTTCCATTTTGTTCTGTATTCTGACCTATCATCCAGACTAGAGGCATATCAGTGGAGTACAGATCGTAGGCTTTATTGACCTACACTTCAGTTTCAGACTTCTTACCCTTCAGAACTAACATCCAACTGACTGACCTGTTGTGGTCTGTCTGTGTAGGTCTGGAGGGGGGCTGTTCTCCATTGCCATCAATTGGAGGCCTTAGCACAGTCTTTCTTTGTGGTCATCTACATCTGTCCTGCTGGCTGAGACTGTTGTTGGGTATGTCAGCTTCACTGACATGCATGTGTGTGTCCTAAGGACACACATTTGGCCCACCACATGTCCTGCAGTGGGATATGTCACCTTGTCTAGTACTGCCTACTTTGTTGACACCAGTATTTGTTATGGATTTCATGTTGCCCATATAAGAGTCTACTATCTGCTGCCAACCCATTCAGCCACCTGATTCCCTTGCATGCTCACATCCATACCATAGATACAAGTAGCAAAACATACATTCAGCAATTGATAGGGAGAGTGACTTGCCTTGTGGCTGTGCCAGTATTGAGGATGGTGCTGGAGGGCTGACTATGTCAGATGCGCATAGTACACTCCCTATACATGGTAAAGCACAGGTAGTGTCATGTTTGGCATCCCTTTTATTGTATGTGCTAGTCAGAGAGAGGTGTCATTCCATGGGTTCATACCGTGTCAGTGTATGCACTATGTGTTGCCTCTTTGCCAGATCCTCGGCATACTGGACACACCTCCTTCTGCCTACAGGGGCAGGCTCAGGATGTTCCTCCTCTGAGTCACTCTGTGCCTGTGCTGGCCTTGACAATAGTGGGGGGCTGTGTGGCCCTGCCCTGTGCTGTTCCTGCTGCAGCTGTTTATGCAGGATCATATTGTGTAGCATAGCACATCCAATGAAAATTTGTGTACATGTAGCCAGAGAGTACTGCAAGGCTCCACCAGATATGTCTAGGCACTGGAACCATGACTTGAGCATTCCAAACACATGCTGTATTATGATTCTGGTTTGTGCATGTGCCTCATTATGGAGTTCTTGTTCAGGTGTATGTGTGCATTTTTGATGAGTGTCATCAGCCACTGCTCCAATGCATAACCAGCATCCCCCACTAGATGGCCATATGGGATGTCCCCACTGGCAAATCTCTGGTACAGCTGTGTCATATGCCAGATGTGGGAGTCGTGATAGCTTCTAGGGCTGCCAGCACACACATTCGTTATAATGCCCTGGGCATCGCACATGACCTGGCAATTGATGGAGGGGAGGCCCTTGTGGTTTATGTAGACCCTACCCCTCTCACTGGGTGGTGCTTTGATGTGTATGTCCATTCAGTCTATAGCACCCACTACCTCAGGGTATTCTGCTATTTGGTGGAAGAGACGCATATTGCTGGTCAACGCCTCACGGGTGTTGTGGAAATATATGTGCTCACCGGCATGTGCTGACATGGCATTCAGGAACTGGTGGTGTACACTGGATGCTGATGCCTGAGAGATCCCCATGATATCCCCAGTTGGCCTTTGGAAAGTACCTGTGGCTAGTATTCTTAAGCCTACACATACCTTGGTATCCACTGGGATGGGTTCCCCTCTGTTGGTTCTGTGTGTGAGGCGTGGTCAGCACAGCTCAACAATTTGCTGTAGGAGGTCCACTATCTCCAGATCATGTAGCCCCTGGTAGGTTACCCTGGGTCTGTACACGCTTCTCCTTCTCCTCACTGTGGGTTGGTCATCAGCATTCTCATTCTCACCACCCTCAGCCTCTTCCACATATTGATGTATGAGAGCAAAAGCAGCCTTTATCATTTTGTTAGTTTTGTTAGGTAAAATTTTACCATTTGTGTACAGTGGTGGTGTAGAGTTTGTGGGAAAAATCAGAGTGAAAGGTGTTTGCATAGTCTGTAGTAGTTTGCTGGGATGGGCTGGGTTGCTGCCTATGTAATTGGCTGATTCTGATACATTTCACCTGCCAGCTATGCTAGTTCTTCTTGATTACCTTCCTACTGCTGTTTTCCCTTCCCATTGCCTTCAGGTTTAAGCCCTGAGGCACACCGCGCAAACCCAGTGCACAGATGTGAATGGAGCTGCTATTTCCTGTTTTTATTTTGTTTTGTTTAAAACCTGGTGTGAGGTGCCCACACCCATTTAGGCAATGTAAACACTGCTAGGCAGATTCAGACACACACCCCTTCCTTGGCCACAGAGCTCCAATAAGCTTACAGCATGCATGACACTCCCCCTTATGAGGTCATCTAGATCTTAGGCTTAGACCATGGTGTTATTGCACCTACATGGTTGGGTGCAAGCTAGCACTGAGGGGAAATCTGTGATTCAGTATTCCCCTCATTTGCATAGAACTGACTGCTAATGCATGGTTACAAAACTGACACTCAACCTTCCCCCTTAGCAACCAGTATTCCACGGTCTTGTTGTCTTATGCATGCCATTGACTATTATGGCAAAATGATGATTTTGGTTTCAAAGCTTATTTCCAGCTTTTTTTCTTATTTTTGGGCTGGTTCCGTTTGCATATCGTTGCCCTACTCTTAAACGGCCAAAATCGGCCGAAAAAAAATAAAGTTATATTTTATAATTTTGAAACTATTTTTCATGCATATAACCATATATTTGGCCATTGGCATGCCTAACCCTTATAATACATGCTTTTTATGAGCTGTCATGCCTTCGTTTTGTAGTTTGCAGAAATGTGTTTGGCTACTAGCTGAATACATTTCTGCAGTCTACACTATTCCTGCACAGATGCCTGCCTGCTTCCTGGATTGCTAATTCTCCTCATTTGCATGGTTTTCACCAGCAAATGAGGTAATTAGCATACAGGGGCTGTGTCCATGCAGGAATAGTACAGGAGAGCTCATGCACGTCCCAGGAGCTCATTCCTAGATTGCACGTTGGCTATATTGCCTGCAGCAGCTCTTGCACTATTCCTGCACACCGTGCAGAGCTTGCTGATTCCTGGGGACCATCTTTAGTAACCACGATGATGAGGTTGATTTTTTACATTCCATTGAATTTCCCCCACTCAGGCGATCCGAGTGCCTGAAGAATCAGTAACATACTAATATGTATTGAGAAGTTCCACAACATCACCCGAGCCATCAACAAACATAAGGAACATTTACCACTCAACGAGGGAACAAACGAGACTCTTGGAGGGGGAGGAGATAATGCATTTGTCACCTGCTTTTGGACATTTAAATGATTCTTCTACCTTAGCTTTACCCCCATTAACTATCATACAGAATAGTGTGGAAGACTTTAAAGTGTATAATTTTTTTCCATAACTATTGACAACTGTATGTGTGATTTATTTGCAAAAGGTATGACATTTGTACCAAGTAATAAAATGAATCTAGTACAAACATTAATGGATTTAAAGTTATACGTGAGGAAACTAAATTTGAAATTATTGTATCCTAATGATGTTATGGTAGATACTACCTTAAAAACTTCTAGCACATTTAATTCCCCCCTACACCCTTCCCTAGATTTTTTGAGCGTATGTGAGAACTTGATATTAGGACTCTGCATTCTAAAGAAATTCAGAGGCCTTTTACAAAAAAAAAAAACTTAACAGAAGAGGAAAGTATGAGTTCGGATCTCGGAAAAAAAATCTGGTGTTAGGTTCATAAAACCAGATAAGGGTGGGGGTTTAGTAGCTATGAACAAAACTGATTACATCAAAAAAATTAAATTGATTTTGGATACTCACACTTACGAAAAGAGTTCAGTTAATGAACTTAATAGAACCTATGGTAGAATTAAAAGTTTTTTGAAAGACCTATTTATTAATGGTTCCATTGATATTGAACAATATAATTATTTGAGTGTGGGTTATCCTATCACCCCAACTATTTTTGAAATCCCTAAAATTCATAAGGATGTGAATCAACCCCCTATGCGCTTCATCGTGGAAGCAAGGGGTTCGATTACACATCCTTTAACTAAGATTTTGGACTCTAAAAAATGTTTGTGCTGAGCGAGCCCCACTTATCTGTAGACTCATGGGATTTTCTTAAAAGATTAGACAGTGTTACCTTTAATAAAGAATATCTATTTATTACTATAGATGTTAAGTACTTATACAATGTCATACCCCCACAATATAGGTGAGGAATGGTTCTGTGAATATTTGAGAGGCAAAGGTTTGGCACAGGATTTGATTAACACCTATGAACAACTCCTGGACATGGTTTTGAGGGCCAACTTCATTATCTTTGAGAATGAGTTGTATCTCCAAAAAGAAGGTGTTGCTATGGGTTTGTCTTGTGTGAGATTATATGCCAATATTGTCATGTTGGAATGGGAGAGAAAATATTTGTTCACCTTTTCTTTTGTCTCCCACTGTGACATTTATATTCGGTTCCTGGATGATATTTTTATTCTATGGAAAGGTCCTATTGAAATGATAAATAGCCTTCTAGAATATATAAATGAAACCACCACTTTTTTTAAAAATTCACTCATGTGATTGATTAAACAAAATCCCATACTTGGATGGTCTTATTACGACGACTATATTAAAAAATAGGTTTACAGCAGAGATTTTTCGTAAGGTGACCTATTCTAATTTTTTTTTACATTTTCAAAGTAACCATCCCTATACACAGAAATGAGCTGTTGTTAAAGGGCAGTTCATGAGAGCTGCCCATATGGGGACAGAATGGGATAAATATTTGGAAGAGTGTGATAACTTAAAAAAAATTGAAACTCCAAACCAATTCCACATGAAAGCATGGACACCAGAAATAAGCTTTCATTCACTTTAATAACTGTGAACTTCATCAGAAAACATCCATTCACCCAGAAAGAACATTTAAATACTCAATTATCATGTCACGTGATCTATGTTGTGTCTATTAACCAAATACTTTCCTAATTTTCATATATTAATCATAATTTAAAAATGTTTTTATACACAATAGTCACTTAATCACATAAAAATATGTATGTATATATATATATATATATATATATATATATATATATATATGTATATATATATATATATATATATATATATATATATATATATGTGTGTGTGTGTGTGTGTGTGTGTGTGTGTGTGTGTGTGTGTGTGTGTATCTATATAAACAATACATAAAAATATTCTACTTGAGTTGCAAAAAGCATTTTATATTAATGATGTAATTTAAACCTGGTGCACAATCTGCAGCTAGGTAAATGTGCCACAGTGATTCCTTACATTCCAACCATGTTTTATAGGTTATTAACATCAACAGTTTACTGGAACAGAGTTCAAATTCTAACAGTGACATGAACAAAGTTTCTGGACATAAGAAAGGCAGTTACGCTTGTAATACCTACAGACAGTGTAGGTATATTAGTAATATGTCTTCAGTTACTTTTAGTCACAACAACAAAACTTTTTGGTCTAAGGGATATTACACGTGCAAAAGTGAAATGGTTGTGTATGTTGCACAGTGCATTTCATGTTCATGTTATTATACTGGAAAAACTGTTAGGTGTCTGAAAAGAGGAATTTATGAACATCTGTTGACAATAAAGAAGGGGGAACACACTAATGCTCTGGTAAGACATGCCGCTGTTTGTACTAATTTTAAAAAGTTTGTATTTTCTGTCTTGAATAGTGTTAGTCAAGATATGTTCTCTGGAGATTATAAAACTTGGTTAAAGTGAATGAAAACTTATTTCCTGGTGTCCGTGCTTTCATGTGGAATTGGTTTGGCATTTCAACCTTTTTCCTTTTCATTTGTGAAGTTACCAAGTTTTGCTAACTTAAAAAATATGTTTCTCATGAGGGGGTATCCTATAACACTTATTAATGAATTATGTTGAGAAGTCATTGATAAAAGGGTAAATGGGTATTTTAATCCCATTTTAGGTGAAAAGATTGTGTTTTACACCCCCCTGCACAAGTAGATGCATTATCTATACCAAGATACCTATGGGACAGAATGTTATTCCTAGGGTTGTAATATACACCAAACGAACAATTGTAGAATACAAATGACAAAAGTTTTTTGAATGCTTTAATAACCACCTTTAATTGAGACAGACATCATATTAGAGATATTCTTTTCAAAAACTGGAAAATTTCAGACAGAGAAAAGGAGGTGAGGGAATGTGTGGGGAATAAACCCATATTTGTATACAAGAAAGGCACCAATTTTAAAAACATCCTTGATAATATTGGGGAATGCAGTCAGATTGGTTACATGGCTAAGTGTGATACATGCATATATTGCAAGCATATTTTAGAAGTGAGTCAAATTAATGTCAATGGTTTAACATTAAAATTCAAGGAAAACCTAGTTGTAATTCTGCTAAACTTGTATATTGTGCTATTTGTGTGTTTTGTCCATGTTTTTATGAGGGCAAAACTGAAAGCAAACTTAAGAACAGGATGGGAGAACACTTGTGTGGCATTCGTCTACAAAAATATAGTTTGGCCAGGCATATTATGAACAACAATGGCCATGAATTTAAGTTTATTGTCTTGGAAACATTAAAAGTTTCAGAACAGGGAGGAGCATGGCCATTATTGTTAGAAAAAGCCAAGCTGGTTTGGCAGCTATGGCTTAATGCTCATTACTGACCACGCTTAAATGAACTGTAGATAAGGTAGTCCCTGCAGGTACGGCAACTGCATGGCTCGAAAAAGACCTTATAGCAGTAAAGAATTGTGAGCCAGCAGACTGTAGCATAAGCTAATGTATTTATTAGCTCACAAGCATAAAATGGAGATAAAACATACTGGTTTTGGCTGTAAAGTGTAGTAAAAACATATTCAGTGTAGTAAAAACATATTCACTTGTTCTCCCTTTTATACCTTACCGCTAAATGAAGCTTTAACTCGATAAATTAATTATTCAATTAACCAAACCATTTAAAGGTATTCATTAAGGCCTGGTGAAAACAGTGCCCCAAGTTTGATAATCCATTTTTTCTCTTTATTATTTAATATCTGATGCCAACCTGATTTGTTGGTTCTCTGTCCAATGATTCTGTCAATCAAAGTAAAAGTAAAATATGCATTTTTATGTACCTCAGCATGTTTGTATAAGGCATTCATAAGCTCCTTGTATCTGATGTCACTTAGATGTTCACATATTCTGAATACTGGATGTTTGTTCCACAAAAATGCAGAGCAGCTACAGGTAGCCAAATATATCACCCAGTCAGTCTGACAGCAAAAAAGAAAATATGAAATACTTGCCCAGTGTTTTTGCTGCTGAACTGGCATGTCTTTATCACCCTTCTGCAGTGAATACAATGGACACAGGCAAAGCAACTCTTGAGGTGATCCCCCACCAGAGTGGTTTGTATAGGGTCACCTTTACTTCTCCAACCATGTTTGTAATGGTTTAGGAATAAGCCCAAATTCCTGCCTCTCCTGAAGGAAAATTGACATCTGTCATCCAAAAACTCACATAATTTGTTGTCTGCCAAAAGTATGTTCCAGTGTCTGCGGACACTATTGAATAGGACATCACTATTTCTACCATACGTAGTGACTAGTCGGATGGTTGAATTCTTGTTCTTAGTCTTGTTCCTATATGTTAAGAGATCTTGCCTGTTACAATTAGCCACCCAATGTCTGGCCTGAAAGATATTCTCCATTTTGTATCATCGATTCCTGAATCTAGTAGTAAGATCTTCTTGATATACTTGATAAGTAGCATCATTTGAACATATGCGCTTCATTCACAAAAATTGTGATTTTGGGATGTTTCTGCATATATGTGGAGGATGAAAGCTGGTAACATGGAGAAAGGAGTTGTACTGGGGGTGTTTACAATATACTTCTGATGTTAAAGTGTGGTCATCATTCCTACTAACTGTGACATCTAGAAAAGTAATCTTATTGATGTCATAGGTGACAGTAAATTGGATCCTCCATCTGTTGTCATTTAAATATCTGACAAACTCTATAAGATAACCAGGGTCTGATCTCCATACTCACCAGCAATCATCCAAGCATCTTCTCCAAATATCAATCTCATCTAGATAGATGTTGTGTGAGTTGTCATAGATCAGCTGTTCCTCAATGTGGTCCATAAATAAATTAGCAAATATGGGAGTGAATGATGCTCCCATGGCAGTGCCTTGTATTTGTAAGTAGCATTTATTTTGGTAATAGAACACGTTCTTTGTAATACTGTGATCAGCCAGGCAAAGTAAAAAGGTGTTGAAACCCGGTTGGTACAGCTCTGAATTGGATAACCAGTATTCTAATTTTTCTAGCCCCGCCCAGTGAGGAATGTTGGTATACAATGAAGAGACATTTTTTCTTCGACCTTGTTCAAGGCTGCTGTGCGCTCCTGGCTCTGGGGTTTATAAGCTGTGAAACTGCCCAACCTGTTTGTACAGTATTAACTTTGAGAATTTGCCCAGTCTGCTGAATAGCGACCTTATACCAAATAATACTGTCGTCTCCTCCCTACACTAAGGAACTGAACATACCCTCTCCCTGAGCATCAGTCCCTCAAGGGAATAAACCAAATAAAAGAAACTGCCCAACCTGTTTGTACAGTATTAACTTTGAGGATTTGCCCAGTCTGCTGAATAGCGACCTTATACTAAATAATACTATTGTTTCCTCCCTACACTAAGGAACTGAACATACCCTCTGCCTGAGCATCAGTCCCACAAGGGAATAAACCAAATAAAATAAACTGCCCAACCTGTTTGTACAGTATTAACTTTGAGGATTTGCCCAGTCTGCTGAATAGCGACCTTATACCAAATAATACTGTTGTCTCCTCCCTACAGTAAGGAACTGAACATACCCTCTCCATGAGCATCAGTCCCTCAAGGGAATAAACCAAATAAAAGAAAGTATGTGCTTTAAAACCACTGTCTGTAGACATTTCAGTGTGTAACACTGTAGGTTTTTATTTTTACTCCCACTAGCCAGGACAGCCGGCAGCCAATATCTATCGGCTCCTAGAACTAGTCTACCTTCCCGTCTTGTAATCGCTGTTTATAACTGACACCCTCCCTCACTGAACCCTAGACCTGCTGCCTCACAGTCTTTCTTCCATTAGACCCTACTACTGCTATATAGCCTTTGTCCACTAGAGGGCAACATTCTCCTAAACCTATCCTACCGTCCCTGAACACTACTTTCAGGCATCCAGTTCTCTATATCTTGTTTTAGGTTGTAGTCCCACACTATCCTTCTTTTATTTTTACTCTCCACATTACTTAATCACTCTGCCTATTCTCTCTACTATTAAGACTTTTATCTCATACCTTCCCCCACGTAATAACTTATCTTAGCAAGCTGCTCTACTGATTGTTCTCCTTCTCCTAGGGGTCATTCCTACTGTAGCTCTACCCACTCTGTTCACCCTGCGGGCTCACTCTGTTCCCCTACCCTGCCCCCAAATATCACCCACCCCCTGTGCTTCTAGATTTAATCACCCTTACCACACCCCACTGCATTACCACCAATCACAACCTCAATCCCCCTTAAAGTGCTAATACCCACTTCCCATTAGTCTTCATCTTAATAAACTATATCTATCCCAGTAATTTAACATAAATAATTCTCTTATATTATCTCCATTAGTAAACAATCTGCACATACCCCTGTATACTAACATCAACTGAATTTCTTCTACTATGCCACCTTTAACTGTTCCAACTTTCCTCAAACCCTTACTCTTAATCTCTCTCTCCTAACTATTCTATCTATACCTTACTTACTTACCTTCTATGAACATCATCACCATCTAGGATTTTACTACCCTCATAGGCAAACCTCTACACCAACACTTATCCTTTCTTACAGTCATAATAACACATCCTGCCCACCAAAGTATTTATCAGCCAAATTTCACAGACTTACACACATTACTTACTTAACCCAAGAGCCAGGAAATCTCAGAACCTAATTAATAAATTTCTACAATTCATCCTGAGAGTATAGGTCCACTCCCTGATAGATGGTGACATACACCCAAACCCTGGTCCAAATTCTAGCACAGCCACAAGTCCTATCACACCAACTCCTACTAACATACACTTGCTTACCAGGCCTCCCAGCTCTCTCCTGATAGCTCATCTTAATGTTTGTAGCATAAATAATAAGGTTGATCACCTACATGCCCTTATAGATGTTTATTAATTTGACGTCCTCTGTCTCACTGAAACATGGCTTAAGCCATCAATACAAGACAGTGTAGTCATTCACCCTGGCTACAATATCCAGAGACTTGACCGTAATGCCAAGAAGGGTGGAGGAGTAGCTATACTTTATAAAAATGGACAGCAAGTCACCTCAGTTGATTCCAAACCTCCACTATCTAGTAATGCAGAGATTCTTATTTCCAAGACACAGCTCAACAAATGTAAATCCATATATATCATCTGCATCTACCTCCCCCCAGGCAATAATACTAACACATTAGAAGCTATCCTCAGTTGTCTCTCAACCAACTACCCACAAGAAACCTTAATACTTGGTGACTTTAGTATAAACTGGAAATCTTGTTCATCTGAGCAGCCTTCTACTCATATTAACCTATACGGCTTTACTCAAACCATTACATCCCCTACTAGAACCAATAAACGTAATAACAAAGAAAGCACCCTTGACTAGATTCTCACTAATAGTCACCAACAAACTTATATAACAGGCACCCTCCCTGAAGATATAAGTGACCACTTACCCACCTTTCTAATTAGATACAAGACTGAAATTCCAAACCCTACCATTTACAGGACAATAAGGACTAACAGAAGCTTTAACCCTAACAGCTTCCAAACAGAACTTAGAGCTTGCGACTGGTCTCCACTGATACATCTCCCACTAGATGACACAGTCAACTACTTCATCTCAAAATTCTTAGCCACTCTGGATTGCCATGCCCCAACACACAAAATTAGAACTAGAACTAAACCAGCCCCATGGGTCTCTAAAACTACCAAACAAAAAATCCACCAAAGAAATAAACTCTGGGCCAGCTGGCATTCAACAAAAAGATCCACAGATCAATTACAGTTCAGACAACAAAAAAGCCATACTGTCTGATAAAAGAAGCTTTTACTGTCAGCTTCAGCAAACCCACCAAAATAATCCTCTGAAATTCTGGTCCAGCATCAATAAACTCCTCCACCCAGGGTGCTCAAGCACACCTGCTCCCTCAGGCCCTAACCTCAATAATCCCATTCAAATAGCCAACTCCTTTAAGACTTTTCCACAGAAACTGTTCAATCCCTTGCCAAACAGTTAACCCCTGGTGTCATAAACTCTTACTCTGCCAACTCCAACAGCCCCCCCTTTTCACTTTCAACCTGTTCCCACATCCCTTGTCTGTAACCTTATCCAGAAACTTAAACCCACCACACTCTCTGCTAACCTACTACCTGCAGAATACCTGCAAAAAGCAGCAAAAGCCATAGCCTACCCCATATCCATCCTCATTAATAGAACTATTTCTGAAGGAACCATCCCATCAATCTGGAAAGTTTCTTGCATTATCCCCCTGCACAAAGGTGGTAATTCCAAAGAGCTATCCAACTATAAGCCTATAACCATATTATCCCCATTGGCAAAATTAATGGAGAAATGCATTCATAAGCAACCTTTAAGCTATCTACTAGACAAAAGCCTACTAGCCACCTGCCAGCATGGATTCAGACCATTTCATAGCACTACCTCTGCTCTTTTATCCTTCACTGACTGCATTAATAGAAATTGAAACAATGACACTCTATCCTCATCCCTCTTTATTGATCTGTCAAAAGCTTTTGACATGGTTAACCACCACCTCCTCATTAACATACTTAAAAAACTGTCAATGGATGCACTTGCAATACAGTGGTTCCAGTCCTATCTACATAATAGGTAACAGGCTGTACTTTGGGAAAATACCTTGTCTTCCCACCTCCCAGTTGCCCTTGGTGTCCCTCAAGGCTCCATATTGGGTCCTCTCCTCTTCTCTATCTTTACAAATGACCTTCATTCTGTAATACCCCAATCTACCTGCATCCAATATGCTGATGATTCCACACTTATATGTTCAGCGACTTCCCCCTTAGAACTCCAGTCCCTAACCCAAAACACCTTTAACATAGTTGAAAACTGGTTTCTGGACCGGTATCTCCTCTTGAACCAAAAAAAAAAAAAAACAAAAATGCTACTATTCACCCCTACCTGTAGGGCCTCCCCACTTAACTTTACTGTAACATCTAACAATGGCACTATCATATCTCCTGATGCTACTATAAAACTACTTAGTGTACTTATTGATAATAACCTCACTTTTGAGTCTCATATAAATGACACTAAAAAAACTGAATAAAAAATTAGGTTCCCTCTACAGGATCAAACCCTTCCTGACTCTGCCAGCCAGGACCACTATAGCCCATACCCACCTGATCTCTACCTTACTATATGCCTCCCCTAGCTACACTAAACTAAGTAAAAAGAATGTGAGCAAGCTGATTACCTGCTACAATATCGCCAGATTTTCAACCGAGTCTACCTTAAGAACCCATCTCTGTATCAATCTAAATCAACTAGGCTGGTTAGAATTATCAAATCTAATACTGTTGAACCAACTAATAGTAGCCCATAAGATCATGTATCAACCAACAAACACACCAATACTTTCTACCCTTGTCACCCCCTATAACAATCTGAAAACCCTACACTCAGCTAACAAACTACTAGTACAAATAACTAAAACCAACAATTCAGCAGGTGATGCATTATTCTCTAATACAGCTGGCAAAACGTGGAACAACCTCCCTAATCACATAACCTCCCTAGCATCAACCAACCTATTTAAAAACAAACTAAAACCCTTTCTTAAATCACACTGGTTACGCCCCTGTGTTAACCCAGACTAACTATCTAATCTTTCCCTAGATATTAACCCTCCTATAAATATAATCTTGTTTCTTCTCTTTTGACAATAAGATGTATGTGACTATACAGTTAATTAATATCCTTGTACATACTTTGAATGTTTAACAACAGCTGTTACAACCTATGATTTCTTGGGAAACTTTACAGTAGAATATTTGCCTTATACAAATTTGGCGTGAATATCCATAGCTGGTTCACATCATTAGTTGTATTTGTTTTTGTTGTTGGTGTTTTTTGTTGTTATGTTTTTGTGTGACTATATAGTTAATTAGTTACCTCTGTCCTATTTCTTGACATGAATACTACAGCTGCTCAGACCAGGATATGTCTTTCCTGTTATAATGTCCAACTCAATGATATATACGATTTTCAATTTTTTTGCAAAGTATCAATGTCTTGTTAAATTTTCTTGTGTATGTGGAGCTTATCTCCCCGGGCCACCACTGAAAATGGACATATATCCAGTTGGACTAGCCCAGTCAACAAATGTAAAATAAAAAAAAATAAATAAACATCAAGGGTGCAGAGTAACCACCCAGGCTCAAGCTGCATCTCTGAGATGATTTTGAGGAATTCCATGGTGTCTTGAATGTGGCCCTAACCCATTTTAGAAGTGGTTTAAGATACTGTGTCAGAAACTGGGATAATGGTTCCATGAGGGAACCCCTACCTGAAACTATAGATCTACCAGGTGGATTTTCCAGATTCTTGTGCATTTTGTGTAAAAAATATATGTATGGAGTGGATGGGTCGGGCACCATGAGGTGATGTAGTGATGATTCCCTCATTTTTGGCTGATGCCAAAAACTGGTCGATTTCTTTCTTGAAATCAGGATTTGGGTCCTATGTCATGTGAGTATAGTAGCGACTGTCAGCTAACCGTATCATAGCTTCCATGTTATATTGGGTCCAATCCTGTACCACTACTGCACCACCCTTATCTGTAGACAATATTGGCCAATCATGGTTAGTTTCAAGTTCACAGATGGCATCCATTTCGATCTTTGAGAGATTGTTTGATTTGGCATGGAATTTCCTAAAATTAAAATGCAGATCTTTGAGAATGCAATTCTGAAACATTAACACATTTTGATGCATTGGTGGCATGAAATTATATTTGCAGTGTCTGAAATCATTCTGTAATTCAGGATTAGTTGCTGTTTGGAAAAATAATCTAAGGTTAAGAAGTCTACAAAATGAAGTTATATCTTGTGCAAATCTATCTTCAGACACATAAAAGCCAGGTATAAAATTAAGACCTTTATTCAAAATTTTTTTCTTGGGTGGGTGACAAGGGAGTGGATCATATGTTCAATACATTATTCTCTATAATTTCTGTACCATCAATTTCAACAATCCTTCCATGTTATCCACTTTTGTGATGCTTCCTGTGCCCCTTCCTTTGCCTACACCTAAAGGGATTGATGTGTTACTTTGTTTAGAGGCTGGACAGTCTAGGGCATGCTGTGTATCAGGCTCAAAGCCTGACAAGGATTCCTCACCAGAAGTATCATAACTGGATGAGGAAGGGTTTATGAGGATGGATCTTGGGCTTTTCCTTTTGGCCACCTTTCTGTGTGTTTGCTCAAACCTCACATGTCTCTTACTTGAAAAGGGATGCCCACCCTCATAGTCGGTTAAGTCCCTGTGAGATTTTTTTCAGTTTTCTGTCTTTTAATTGCTGTTCCAAAGTTAGCCGATCCTGACTGAGTTTCCTAAGACAGGTGCTATAAGATTCCTGTCCTTCAAATTTCTGAATGTCTGCACACATTTGTATGATTTCTAATATGTCTTTGTCAATTGTTCTCATAATGAGAGGCTAAAATTTTAACAAAGCTCATTGAAGCTCTTTGTTGAGCCACAGCCTATTGTTCTGTGAAGGGGGTATCAATATTTGGAATCAATGGCTGTATACGTACCCTCAACCCCCGTGGTGAATTGCCCTTAGTTAAATATGCCTTGAAAAGCCTGGAATGCCATACGTTGGTCTGAAGGGACCTCATACTTTTATTAAGTTTGAGAAACTGCGCCTCACAGGTATTTTCTAGGACCACATCCTCTAGCCCATTTTGATTGGCTCTGTTGCCAAGGTCAAAAATAGCCAAATAATTCCTGAGGATAAACCCTGTAGCAGGTTAGTAAGATCCATTGTGGTTAATAATCAGCACAAATTAAGTGTTATTTGTCCCCTATTCTAACACCAAAATTTGGAAATATGAGTCTCCCAATTAGGATAATCAAAAAATGCCTAAACTTGATCCAATGATTAGGTTAGAGTAATATATTATTATTTTTAATCAAGTAACTTGTAAAGGAGACAGCCTTTGTGGCAATGCTATGTTCATGTACCAATCCAATATGGAAGTGTCAAGTGTGGACAATGTTAGCCTCTGCTCCTATATATATATATATATATATATATATATATATATATATATATATATATATATAGGTCTACCTTTTAACACCGACACGCCAAAACACTGACAATGAATTAACCAACACCACAAAACCGAAAGTTCAAAATCACGAAACTTCACATGCCCAACAAACCACAATCCCAACAATCAATAAAACACAAACCTTATCCGAAAAACACACACATAACACAAGCACACCAAAAACCTTACAAACCTATACTAAACCTTACATACACAACTATCTAAGCACTAACCTTAAGCCAAACCCTAACCCTAAGATCCGTCACTATCGCACACTTACCTTACCCGCACCCTAACCCTAACTCACTTAATCCGCCCCTAACCCTAAAGTCCATCACTATCGCACACTTACTTACCTGCACCCTAACCCTAACTCACTTAATCCACCCCTAACCTTAAAGTCCATCACTATCGCACACTTTCCTTACCCACATCCTATCGCTAACTCACTTAATCCACCCCTAACCCTAAAGTCCATCACTATCACACACTTACCTGACCCACACCCTAACATCCCTCACTATCACACACTTACCTTACCCACACTCTGACCCTAACGACATCCCTATCGCACACTTACCTTATCATGTCGATGTTCTCAGCGTCGGGCTTTTCAACTGTCGGTCTTCTCCATTGTCGATCTTCCGGTGTCGGTTATCTCGTTGTCGGTGTTTACCGCTTTCGGCGTAATCAGGTAGACCCATATATATATATATATATATATATATATATATATATATATATATATATTTTTTTTTTTTTTAAACAGTGCTAAGTCTCGACACACTGACTTTGATATAAGCGCAGGGTCAATTTGTAGTGTATGAATACATATGGAATAGGACTACAGCAGTTAACTGTTTAGTCCATAATATATTCTTAGGAACACTCATGATTCATACATATACTTTTGGTCCTTGAACTATTGGCTTTTTGAACTGGGAATTAGTGAACCTACAACAAGGATTTACACCTTATATCACAATTTTTATTTTTACTTTTAAGTTGATGCCTATGAATCTATAGCCAATATTTTATTTGTCCACTATTCAAACCAATCCATATATATTATAATTGAATTTTGATCCATTTTGAGACTTGGTGTCTAAATATTTTACACAACAAGGATTTTTCCTTAAACAAGGTATTCTGAGGGCGCTAATATTTGGCAGGGAGTACACTCATATTGGTGGAGTTTAATTAATTAGATTATTAACACCTATTCTACATTTGTATGTTGGTTTTATGACCATTATTATTAACCTTCCTTGATCCATAGTTGGGTTGTTCGCATGACAACTATTATTTATGTGTGGCAAAGGCTATTATAGTTCATGTCTTTTGAACATGGTGGAGAGTATGTATATATTGACTATGGGCTTAGCACTGCTTGGGAGCTGGCATAATGATTAAGGTATTTGCCTTGTAGAAACAAGGTGCAGAGTTTGATTCTCAAGTGGGATAATTGGCTAAGCTTAAAATGGCACACAAGGGCAGTTAGCATAGTACTATCCTATTAAAATAATTTTACAGCAGTGGCTAATATTGCCCTAAGTCTCCTTATATGTACATTTTACAACTGTGGAGTCATCGATTTATTGGGTGCTGTGACTTAGCACTGCTTGAACAAATATATTGAGGAGCAGGGGCTATACTGTCCATACTTGATCATTTTACATTGATGTGGCATATGTCCTGACAAAGTCAGTGTGTCAAGACATAGCACTGATTTGAAAAAATATGTACCTATATATATTTATATATATATATATATATATATATATATATATATATATATATATATATATATATATATATATATATATATATATATATATATATATATATATATATATATATATATATATATATATATATATATATATATATATATATATATATATATATATATATATATATATATATATATATATATATATATATATATATATATATATATATATATATATATATATATATATATATATATATATATATATATATATATATATATATATATATATATATATATATATATATATATATATATATATATATATATATATATATATATATATATATATATATATATATATATATATATATATATATATATGCTGCTGTGTCTTTTGGCTTTTTTTCCCGGTTAGGGGTTGCCACAGCGGAACTCTGGTCTGCTAATGATTAGCAGTAGATTTTTAAGTGCCAAGTTGCCAGCCCTGACGCACAACCTTCAACAAAGGTACTCCCATTCATGCATGCATGTCTCCACACTGAAGACGCTCTAGCTGAGAATCAAAGGGGACAACGTCTTGCTGTGAGGTGATAACGCTACCGCAGCACCACCACCGCTATAGATATATATATATATATATATATATATATATATATATATATATATATATATATATATATATATATATATATATATATATATATATATATATCAATAGGAGCAGGGGCTAACATTGTCCACACTTGACACTTCTATATTGGATTGGTACATTAACATAGAATTGCCACAAAGGTTGTCTCCTTTACAAGTTATTTGATTAAAAATAATAATATATTACTCTAACCTAAACATTGGATCAGGTTTAGGTATTTTTTGATTACCCTAATTGGGAGACTCATGTTTCCAACTTCTGGTATTGGAATAGGGGACAAATAGCACTTCATTTGTGCTGATTATTAACCATCAATGGATTTACTAACCTGCTACAGGGTTTATCCTCAAATAGGGATGATTTTGCTATTTTTGGCCTTGGCAACACAGCCAATCAAAATGGGCCAGAGGATGTGGTCCTAGAAAATACCTGTGAGGTGCAGTTTTTCAAACTTAATAAAATTATGAGGTCCCTTCGGACCAACATATGGCATTCCAAGTTTTTCAAGGCATATTTAACTAAGGGCATTTCACCACAGGGGTTGAGGGTACATATACTGCCATTGGTTCCAAATATTGATACCACCTGTGGCTCAACAAGGAGCCTGTATGAGCTTTGTTGAAATCTTAGCCTCTCACTATGAGAGAACAATTGACAAAGACATATTAGAAATCACACAAATGTGTGCGGACATTCAGAAATTTGAAGGACAGGAATCTTATAGCACCTGTCTTAGGAAACTCAGTCAGGATCTGCCAACTTTGGAGCAGCAGTTAAAAGACAGAAAACTGAAAAAATCTCACAGCGACTTAGCCGACTATGAGGGTGGGCATCCCTTTTCAAGTAATAGACATGTGAGGTTTGAGCAAACACACAGAAAGGTGGCCAAAAGGAAAAGCCCAAGATCCATCCTCAAAAAGCCTTCCTCATCCAGTTATGATATTTCTGGTGAGGAATCCTCATCAGGCTTTGAACCTGATACACAGCATGCCCTAGACTCTCCAGCCTCTAAACAAAGTAACACCTCAATCCCTTTCGGTGTAGGCAAAGGAGGGGGCACAGGAAACATCACAAAAGTGGATGACATGAAAGGACTGTTGAAACTGATGGTACAGAAATAGTAGAGAATAATATATTGAACATATCATCCACTCCTTTGTCACCCACCCAAGAAAAAATTTAGAATAAAGGTCTTAATTTTATACCTGGCTTTTATATGTCTGACGATACATTCGCACAAGATATAACTTCATTTTGTAGACTTCTTAACCTTAGATTATTTTTCCAAACAGCAAATAATCCTGAATCACAGGATGATTTCAGATACTGAAAATCTAATTTTATGCCACCAATGCATCAAAATGTGTTAATGTTTCAGAATTGCATTCTCAAAGATCTGCATTTTAATTTTAGGGAATTCCGTGCCAAATCAAACAATATCTGAAAGATCGAAATGGATGGCATCCATGAACTTGAAACTAACCATGATATGGCAATATTGTCTGCAGACAAGGATGATGCAATGGTGGTGCAGGACCCAATATAACATGGAGGCTATGAGACAGTTAACTGACAGTCGCTATTATACTCACATGACATTGGACCCAACTCCTGGTTTCAAGAAACAAATCGACCAGTTTTTGGCATCAGCCAAAAATGAGGGAATCATCATGGACAACACACTGCGTCACATCACGGTGCCCGCCCCATCCAGTCCATACATATATTCTTTTACTCAAAATACACCAAGAATCTGGAAAATCCACCAGGTAGACCTATAGTTTCAGGTAGGGGTTCCCTCACGGAACCATTATCCCAGTTTCTGACACAGTATCTTAAACCACTTCTAAAATGGGTTCGGGCCCACATTCAAGACACTACCGAATTCCTCAAAATCATCTCAGAGATGTGGCTTGAGCCTGGGTGGTTACTCTGCACCTTTGATATTTATTCATTGTATACCAACATTCCTCACTGGGTGGGACTGGAAGCATTAGAATACTGGTTATACAAGTCAGAGCTGTACCAGTCGGGTTTTAACACCTTTTTACTTTGCCTGGCTGAACGCGTTCTTATGAAGAGCTTGTTCTATTACCAGAATAAATGCTACTTACAAATACAAGGCACTGCCATGGGAGCCTCATTCGCTCCCATATTTGCTGATTTATTTATGGCCCACACTGAGGAACAGCTCATCTATGACAACTCACACAACATCTATCGAGATGAGATTGAAATTTGGAGAAGATACTTGGATGACTACTGGTTAGTATGGAGATCAGACCCTGGTTATCTTATGGAGTTTGTCAGATATTTAAATGACAACAGATGGGGTCATACCTCTCAACCTGGAAACATCAAAAATCTGGACAAGACCCATGAAAAATAGGTACAAATCTGTATGCTGATTAACATAAAATTTGCATACATAATTATGTAACCCCACCCACTCCAATGGAATTGTGGGATACCCGCTTTCAAATGCAAACTGAAGAACCGACAACCAAAATATGGCACCCTGCACCCATTCCAATGTCCCATTACCTTGCTATTTCACTCCATTTACCATAAATACTACTGTGCATACTGCTTTACTTCTACAATGATTATTTGGATTTTAAATTTATATTTTATAGCACAAACACCAATACACATCTGCTAAACAAAGCAATACTGTCACAATGAAAATAAACAGCATTAAAACTTCTCTGCCCTTGAAATGCACATTCATTGAAACAGCATTGAAACCCACGCCACATCTAAAGAAAATGCATCTGGCCAGTGGTGGATAAAGATTACCTCTGGGATGTTTTTAGCTCATAGGCCCCCTTGTACACAAAACAAGAAACTATCATGTGCCCTTTGATACAGCTTCCTGACTTCATTAAATTATATTCCTTGTATAACACAGCATACTTGTCAGACTTACAGCACATTTTAAATTTATTGTTTGAACATTTTTCCAGTAGGCAATGAAACAAAATGCATGAACCAATAATGACAAAACTGCCCATTTCAGAACATTTCCATCAGAACTCGCACACACACACTTTGGAAAGCACATTTCTGCAAGTAAATTAACTAAGCTACTTCTGCACAACTCTACTTACACAGCAGCATATACAGTTTTTTGCACTGAAAACAGAAAGTACACTTCTGTAAGCTACTTCCAAAAATGGAAAGCACATTTCTGCAAGTTGATTAACTAAGCTACTGCTGCACAACTCTACTTACACAGCAGCATATAAAGCTTTTTGCACTGAAAATGGAAAGTACACTTCTGTAAGCTACTTCTGAAAACAGAAAACTAAATCTCTGCACACACCATTAAAAATGGAAAACTCTACTTATACAGCAGCATATAAAGCTTGCACTATAACTTAAGGAAATCTCTGAAAACAGAAAGCAAACTGCTTGCAAGGAACTTAACTGTACTTACTCAGCAGCATAATACACACTTCATTAAAAACTCTGCAAAACAGCAATATTTCTCTGTTCTCGAAAAAGGAAAGCTAGGAAACTTAACTCTGCAGCATTTCTCCTACCTGTGCAGCTGTCTGTGTCCATTCTAACCTTGCTGCTTGCCCCAAGTTCCATTTGTTTATTCCTGCAGCTTAAACATCAGGAGTTCCATTCTCTCGTGCCTGGCTGGAAATGAACTCACATTATTGTTTGAGCTCAATTCCAACAGGCTGGCAGGCTGTTTCAAGGGGCTGACGTCATTGCGCACGTGATGACATCAGCTCAAAAGCTGGGAAAAGAAAATTCAAATAAAACATCTGGGAAAATCGGAAATTAAAGGGTGCCACTCGGGAATTGTGGCACCCCATTATTTGGACCGCAAAACATGGCAAAAAACAAGTAATTTGGTACAGTTGGGAGGGATGGATGGGGTATCTAATTTACTGTCACCTATGACATCAATAAGATTACTTTTCTAGATGTCACAGTTAGTAGGAAAGATGACCACACTTTAACATCAGAAGTATATTGCAAATACCCCCAGTACAACTCCCTTCTCCATGCTGCCAGCTTTCATCCTCCACATATATGCAGAAACATCCCAAAATCACAATTTTTGTGAATGAAACGCATATGTTCAAATGACGCTACTTATCAGGTATATCAAGAAGATCTTACTACTAGATTCAGAAGTAGATGATACAAAATGGAGAATATCTTTCAGGCCAGACACTGGGTGGCTAATTGTAACAGGCAAGATCTCTTAAAATATAGGGACAAGACTAAGAACAAGAATTCAACCATCTGACTGGTCACTACATATGGTAGAAACACTGATGACCTACTCAATAGTGTCCGCAGACACTGGAACATACTTTTGGCAGACAACAAATTATGTGAGTTTTTGGATGACAGATGTCAATTTTCCTTCAGGAAAGGCAGGAATTTAGGCTCATTCCTAAACCATTACAAACATGGTTGGAGAAGAAAAGGTGACCCTATACAAACCACTCTGGTGGGGGATCACCTCAAGGGTTGCTTTGCTTGTGGCCATTGTACTCACTGCAGAAGGGTGATGAAGACATGCCAGTTCAGCAGCAAAAATACTGGGCAAGTATCTGATATTTTCTATTTTGCTAACTGTCAGACTGACTGGGTGATATATTTGGCTACCTGTAGCTGCTCTGCATTTTATGTGGAACAAACATCCAGGCCTTTAAAATTCAGAATATCTGAACATTTAAGTGACATCAGACACAAGAAGCTTATGAATGCCTTATACAAACATACTGAGGTACATAAAAATGCATCTTTTACTTTTACTGTGATTGACAGAATCATTGGACAGAGAACCAACAAATCAGGTTGGCATCAGATATTAAATAATAAAGAGAAAAAATGGATCATCAAACTTGGGGCACTGTTTTCACCAGGCCTTAATGAATACCTTTAAATGGTTTGGTTAATTGAATAATTAATTTATCATGTTAGAGCTTCATTTAGTGGTAAGGTATAAAAGGGAGAACAAGTGAACATGTTTTTACTGCACTGAAGAAGGCTTTGTATTTTTACAGCCAAAACCAATATGTTTTGTCTCCTTTTCATGCCTTTGAGCTAATAAATGCTACAGTCTGCTGGCTCACAGGCTTAAATGAAGCCAAGTCTATTAAATGTCTTCTTAAGTTTAAAGCCACAAGTAGACAAATTATTTAATTATTTTATGATGTTTTTTACTTGTGGGATTTTTAAAAGCTATTTGTTTCCAGATTTATTATCTTTTTGGCACCTTGGGGGTGTGTCTATTTTTGCTATTTTCATTTGATGATTATAAAGGTGTGTTTAAATTGAATACTGTGATTGGATAAAGGGGACTTTACTTTGATCATAATGATGATGTTATCTGATGAAGTTCCTTACAAACATTAGTGGGACAAAAACGCTTATCTTTGTTTTATTGTGTGCTTTATTGCATTTTATCATTGTCAAAGCTGTTTTAATAAACCTTTTGGATCGTATTTGAAGACTTTTCACCTGCTTTATTGACAATATGCAGATGATGCCACACTGATATGCTCTACACCAAGTCTACTGTCGCTCCACAAGATAACTCAGGACTCATTTTCCTTAGCTGAAGCCTGGCTAGATGACTACCATCTACTTTTAAATGGTAAAAAAAAAAAAAAAAACCTAATGTTGTTTTACCCAAATCTTTGCCAGAACACCACATCAGCAAATAATGCCACAATCAAAACAGTTTCCAACACAAAGCTTCTTGATGTCTTAAATGGCATTATCTTAAAATATGATCAACACATCACTCAAGCCATCAAGAAAACTCAGCAAAAGTTGGGCTTCCCCTACAGAAACAAACCCTTTCTCACTGACTACTCTGGGAATTATCTCCTCCTTCCACTTCCCTGCAGATCCAGACTAGCCTTCACACCACTTTAAAAAATAAACTAGAGATTTGATACAATAAAATAGCAAAATTTGCATGCAACTTACCAAACCATTCACACCCCTGCCTAGCACTGAAGCACTTGCACTGACTCGAACTACCTAATTACCTTACCTGCTCCCAGCTGCCCACAAAACAATACATAAACTTAACATTGCCCATCAATGCAAAACATCCTTAAACACTATGTCCCTCCTAGGAAGCTCTACTCACAGAACAAATATCTCTTGACTAGGACCAAGTCTCCTAACAATGCAGTCGACTGATTTTACTCAATGTATGTTCATAAGCACCGGAACTACATACCATCTACCCTAAAACAAGACAACATTAGCAGACATTTCAAATCCAATGGAAAACAACACCTAACTTCCTCATGGCTATGCTCATCTCCCATTCTGACTAAACCCACCTTTCTGATTCTCTGTTGTCAATCTCTCTATCAGTCACACTGACTCTTTCACCTTTCTTATCTGTCTCTTCCTTTTTCATCTCTACTACTGCTCCTCCAACTAGCCTATATATTTAATCCTCTCCTACTAATACCCCCTCTTTACCCACCTCATCATCTTACCTTATCTATTGTTATCCCAACCTCGCCACTATTATAACTTTTTTCTAGTTATGTTTTTCTTGATTATTTCTGCTTATACCTTTCCTCCTCCTCCTCTATTTTCTGTTCCTGCTCTAGTGACTTCCTACATCATTAATGACAGTATACATATGCTGAATCTATGTGCATCATCATTACTCTTGTATTTTCAACTATTACATGTTAACATGTCTTTGACTTATGTAAAGTAATATAACTTCTAAAGCATATGATAAATGTTTTTACTATTTGTTTCAATACTACCTAACTATTGCTGAAAATTACTAATTTTTATTGTGGTTTATTGGAAATATGTATTTTATTGGGAGCTTTTCTCCCCGGCCATCCTGTGAAAATGGGATTTGTGTCCAGTTGGACTTTCCTGATAAACATAAGACAAGAAGAAGTAAAAAATGACATATATATTCTGTACAACAGCACATAGCTATGTATTACTATTATATTAACAAACCACTGTTCAACTTGTAAACAGCTAATAAATAACAGTGTTTTTTTACAAAAGGGATAATAACTCTGCATTTTAAAACTTATAAACAAACAACAGAGAGAGCACTATTGACAAACTACATGTGCCAAATGTACACAGTATGTGGGGGTTGGAAGGTGGGAGTCTATCCTGCCGCAATAATCTTGTTATTCATGTCTCTGCTGTTATAGTGCTTTATAAACCAACTGTGTTATGTGGATCATAAGAGGAACTGCTAAAGGATGTTTTATATATAAAGCTTAAAAGAAATAGGTAAATGATTTAGAAAAGTGATTCACAGCATAATCAAAAATTCTGAACTACTGGAAGAGTAAAGGCCAGTTGTTCTGGTGTAGAAGTGAGAAGGCATGAAGTAGAATGACATAGAACTCTGTGACATATCCCTTTGACACCACTCTGTGACCCACTGTTCTGTGGTTTTATTTGATTCCATTTGTTTGAAAAAAAATGAGTGAAAGAAAGAAAAGAAAAAAAAAGAAATGTAATGAGGGGATAATCTCAGTGCTATAGGGCCAGAAATAAAATAATAATGGTAATAATTAAGCAACAATCCATGACTGGGTATTAGTATATCAGGATTTACCCACGGCTGGTACGGTTTTATCATGAGGGTGAAGCCTGAGTGATTAAACAAATCCTTCTGTGGATAAATCCTGTTATACCACAACTAGGAGTGGATTATTGTTATTATACAATGACATTATTTAAGAAAGAAATTGCTTACGTTTTTTAAATAATGTTTTTGTATAATAGTGCTGAAGTGTTCCTCCATGTTTTTTCCTTCTTTACTGATGTACTGAGCATGCACTTGGGACTTGCATTCCCACACTTGCACGGTACGCTGGTGCAGTGCAGGAGGAGCAATGGAGAAAAGAGAATCTCCATTTTTTTTTTCTGTTGAGATTTTATGAGAAACACTGCAGAAATAGAAAGAAAATCAGGTACATTCCTGTTTCTTTATTTCTAAGAATGCACCCCGAAAAAGTATATGACGTCTTCTGTTGGTTTCTTGCTGTTACTTGTATTTACATGCATGCATACCACAGTATTTAACTATTTATTGTAATCAATTAGTCTTATTACTGTATTGTACTGAGTACAATAAATACACAGAGACAACCACTTCAGTTAATATGCTTTACTGTTACATTCTCCTTTTGGATCTACAAGCATGCAGCACAAATGCTGTCAGCTCTCTATGGCAGATTCTCAAAGCTTGTTTATACACACTCATATTTATACCAAAAGGTCTGATATTTTTCTCAAATTCTGATGTATAATAGGTCTTTCTTTGTATAACAGTTTTTCTTTGTTCTTCTAATTTATGGTTGAAGGAAACTCAGTTATCGGAAACGTGGTGTTCCAGCACTTTATCTTGCTTGAAGTTAACATCTCTTTACTTTGATGATGTCCTTCCATCTTCCATCTGTGCAGTTATTTTTACAGACTTTGTTTCTCAATAACATACTCCTTTACATGGATGCCAATATCTAATTAAGCTATATATGCTTGCCAGCACACTTACTATTTTTCTGCATTTTATACTATTTCTAAATTAACCCTATATATTTCATATCATTTTGCAGCTTTTATTCAAGCTAATAATCATGCTTGCAACAGTTACTATTATTCTTTCAGGTCCCCCTTATTTTATATTTTTTGGAGGAACGGACTAAACGTTAGTTAAAGAAAAGACTGCATTTGTTGCATCAGCATTGCTATTTACAGTATTTACCATGACTTGTTGAGTTATTGCAACTCTTTGTAACCTGCAGCATATAAAACAATTTAAAACTGTCATTATTATTATGGCCCCCAAAACTACTAACACAGGATATATTAACCAATTTAGCAATTTGGCCCCAGATGATGATCATCTTATGAATATGTCCCACCAATTATGGGCAGTGTCAGTTTCTGTTTTTGTCTTTTACTATTAACACTGGGTTATTTGAAACTACACATACAAACTGTGGTGCCACTTGAACAAACATTTTGAAATTTGAAGGTAATATTGTCCATTTACACAACATTTTATTTAATTTACAAATTTAGATACATTAGTACTAAATTGTAATCTGTCTATAAAAGATACTTGTAATGACTTACTAAATAGTAGGATTCCCTTGTGCTTGTAAATGTACAATATGTGAGATATCTTGTTTTATTAGTTTTTATACCAAGCTCTTTTAAATCTACATTTGGTATCTTTAAAACTTGGAAATGTAATTTGGTATTGTTGTCCTATCATAGTACAAGTGGATGGTATTTTTACCATTTGATCTGTATGAAGTACTGGCCTGTTACCCAAAATGTAAGTATGTTAACCCATGGTTACTGTGTTGTTTATACAGATAAACAGAGTATTGGTAGAAATCATACCCTTTTCTTCCACTGTGGAGTTTATTTTTATTTTTGTGTTATTGTCTATATACTGTGACATTTTTTCATGATTTCTTCCCTTGTCAGAACTGGTAGAAATCATACCCTTTTTCCCCCTGTTGAGTTTTTTTTTTATTTTTGTGTTATTGTCTATACACTGTGAGATTTTTGCCTGATGTCTTTCCTTGTCAGAACTGTTACATTTTTGAGTTAATGTACAGCACCTAATAGAGATAGAGCTGTTTATTGAAATGTTTGTCAGTCTTTGATTTTGTTTTTACTTTTATGTATGCCTGTTCTTATTCAGCTAACCATGCCATTATATTTGTGTTAAATGTTATCCTCCCAAACGTACATGCTGTATACTTTTTACAACTGAAATTTTCTTGCGTTCTATTTTGTGTAGCATTTTCCTAACTAAGTTTCATTCATGAAATACTGTAACTCCCCCTGTTTTGATATTCAGAATGATGCAAATGAAATGCAGATGTCTGTGTTGAATGCTGCATACCTTGTCTCGCAGCTGCATTTTTATCTATAGTCCTTGAAGCATGTTCCAGACACTGAACATTCAGCTTGTCTCAAGCTGTACCAGAATATATGTATGCTAGCAAACAGAAATACATGTATTTAACTAACTATATTATTTTTTACATATATTCTAGCAACAGATGTGCATATGCATCTAACTAGCAAATAGATGTGCACATGCATTTATTAAACATACATTACTTGAAACATTTTTGGTATTACCACTTTGCACTTTTATTTGAGCCCTTTTTGCAGTACTGTTTACACAGTTAGTGTAAAATTGAAAGCATGCCCTTCCCCCTGTAGTATACATCATTTTAATGCAGTATTGTTTATTTGCTTTATGCTGTAAGAACTGAATGTATGCTTGTTCTTTTGGCTATTACCTAGACTGTGACACTTTGGTCTTAGACTGTGACACTTTGGTCTTACACATTTGCTCATTTTTTGGCCATTTTTAAAAACAGAAAATATTTTTATAAAAATTTTGCTGTTGCCTATACTGTCAAAGTTGTAATAGGAATTGCTTTTACCCATTTTGAAAAGACATTTAATGTTGCTAGTTGCTATTTGTACCCTCCCTTTGTGTAAAGGGACCTGCATAATTTATTTTAACTGTATACCATAGCCCATGTACTGACTGTATTCGGTGTAGTATTTACTTGCAAACAGATTATTAATGACATGTATACACAATTGTGATATACTTAACAATAATGTTTTAGAAAAATGTAAGCCATTTGGCTTGGCAACCAGTCTTGTTTCCTTGACCTTACAAATTTCAGTACTAGTAACATTTTATCTTATACAACATTCTTTGTAGCTACCCATTCCAGCCTGGAAAGATTTGAGCTCACATACTTTTTTCTTTCTTTCTGTGCATTCCAGACACTTAACCTGTAACTCCTTCAGCACTTACTCGTACCTTTAGTCATTCGTTAATATACTTGCAACTTGATATTAGAATGCAGTTGTAATAAACATTAACTTGCCTAACTATGCATAATGTTGCTTTTGAATACTGTTTTTGCTGGAGTCTTTGCTATTTTTTATGCACTGATACAATTAAAAAAGTGTTTGCATATGTTGTCTGATACAATTACAAAATATTGTAAGAAACAAAAGAGATATTGGTTTAACTAACACATGCTTAAAACAAATATTTTTACATGATTTACATTTGTCATTGTGTGCCTTTTGCTGCACTTTAGGTGAAAAGAAAATACATGCATGTCAATCTTGTGACGTCATGTCTTTTCTGCATTTAACTACTCTCATTTGATTTCTATGCCCTAGAACTGTTTTGTTATATGAAATGGTTTTAAAATCACCATTTAAGTGTCTTGCTTTAACTGAATGAAAGTTTCTGCTGCGTACACTTAACCATTTTCTAAAAGTAGAATACTATGTCATACATTATTTCATATCAGCGTAGTTAACTGCTGTTGCTTTAACTCTTTACTTTATATTTTTCACTATTCTGTTGTACTGACTTGAAAGCTCTTATGCATTTCTAAAAAAGTGTTTGCATATGTTGTCTGAACTTTCTGAACTCACTGACTATGTCTTAGAAGTTTATTAAATCTTTTTGTCAGTTTACCATGAAGCTCGTCTCTGTTTTTATCTGTTTTGTAATGTGCAGTGGTTTTATGCCACTTTTGTCTAGCAAGATGGACAAAAGATGTTCTAAATAACTGACTTGACTGATATTGTAACTCTGAAATTAACATTTTACATGTGGTGACATGACATAATGCATCTGGTTGTTTACCATTACTTTTATGACATTGCACATAGAAAGCAGTTTCATATGACTTGTACAATAAATGTTTACTGTCATACCAGTGATGTTGCTGTTTAAGATAGCAGTCAAACGTACATAAAGCATTGACATGAACTTTACTTAGTAAAGTACTACACATGCTGCAGTTTTGTTTATACCAATCTTTAAATTCTGACCATGCTTGTGCTGGACTATTATTACTGTCTACCTGAAAGGTAGTCTTACATTTTACAGTTGTTTTGTTTATGGCATCCATGCTGTAGAATGAAAAACAAAAAGAGAATTACCAGTTTCTGTGTGGACAGTGATCAAGTCTTCCCTCGAGAAAGTGTGGAAAGTCCCTTGTTGATTCTCCCAAAAGGTGGTCAAACACAGCTGGCAGATTAAGTTGTGTGAATGTAGAGGACCTGTGGAATCTGCAGAGATGCACTGTTCTGCTACTGACTACTGTGCAGAAGAAGTAGACAAACATTTGCACTGGAAATGAATGTACTAACTGAATAAAATAAAAAAGAAGCTGTAGTTGTCACAATAAGAAGCCATTTGGTCTGTCAACTGTGGCTCGCCATTGAAAAATTATATGACGTCTTCTGTTGGTTTCTTGCTGTTACTTGCATTTATATGCATGCATACCACAGTATTTAACTATTGTAGTCAACTAGTCTTATTACTATATTGTACTGAGTACAATAAATACACGGAGACAACTGCTTCAGTTAATACGCTTTACTGTTACATTCTCCTTTCGGATCTACAAGCATGCAACACAGATGCTGTCAGCTCTCTATGGCAAATTCCCAAAGCTTGTTCATACACACTCATATTTATACCAAAAGGTCTGATATTTTTCTCAAAGTCTGATGTATAATGGTTCTTTCTTTGTATAACAGTTTTTCTTTGTGTGAATGACCTGAGACGTACCTCCCTGGACTACATGAAAAGAGACATGAAAGAGCTCTCTGATCATATAGCCTAGGCCAATATGACCCTGATCCTGAGTAGCATCCTGCCCTCACTAAGAATGATGCCACAGTATAAAGAAAAAATGATCAATTTCAACAATTGGCTAAGTTTCTGGTGTCATTCAAAGGAGATCCAGTATCTGCCCCCCTGGGATGACATGCTCAACAAGCCACGTTGCTTCACAAGAGATGGCTTGCACCTTTTACCCTTAGGCTTTCAAATACTGGCCAAGGTTTTTGCTGCCCCCACAGTGCCTTTTTTAGGCAAGGCTCAAATGACAAACCCACCACTGTAAATAGCACAAGTAATCAAAAACTGAGGGTAATGCTACTCAACTCCAGAAGTCTAAACCTCAAAATGCATGCACTCAAGGCACTCCTCAGTAGGAAGAACATCGACATTTGTGCAGTAACAGAAACCTGGTTTAAGGCTCCAGAGAGCACCCCAGCACTACCACACTATAACTCATGCCATAATTTCTGTCCACAGAACCCGGCCCGAAACAGAAAAGGAGGGGGTGTATCCATATTCATCAAGGATACCCACACCTCCAGGTTAGTGGCACAGCACAATGCCTCAGAGATCATCCATGTGCAAATAACAATGGGCAAAACTGCAATTCAAATTGTAGCTTGCTACAGATCACCCACCATGACCCAGGACCCCCATTCTGCATTTCTGGAGACACTGGAAAATATGAAGGTCCTACCAAACACCCTAATATTGGGTGATTTCAATTATCCAAACATTAACTGGGAGAACTACTCAAGTACTAACTCCTTTGCCCAACGCTTCCTAGAATTTATAAACTTGAATGCCCTGGATCAACTGGTCAACATCCCCACCAGAGGTGACAACATATTGGATCTGGTCATTACCAACATGGTTGACCAGTGCTCCACACTGGAGGTCAACCTCTTGCTGGTTAGATCAAACCATAGACTAATCACTCTGGATATCCACATTCTGCCCCCACCCCCAATCAAGGAAACCACCATGAAAAACTTTTCAAAAGCAAACTTCATATTACTTGACTGAGGTGGAAAGGTTCACAGCCCCCATGCTAAAGGACAATGCTGTCCAAGCTGCTGAATCCCTTACAAAGCACTCTATGAGCACCTGCAAGAATGCATGGATCATGCTATCCCAAGCAAAACCAAGACTCACTCCTCCAAGAAAAGGAAACCAGTCTGCTGGACCCCTGCCATAAACTAGCTGTACAATAGAAGGAGGAAACTAGTACAGAAAAAAGTAAAATTTCAAGAAGGAAAGACAACCCTGGTCAGTATCAGCAAGAAACTACGATCCCTCATAAAATCATCCAAGGCTAGCTTCAAAATAAAAATTGCCAAGGACTCCAAAGATAACCACAAAGTCTTCTTCAGCTATGTTAAGAACCTAAGTGTAAACTCTCAGATCTGCTCTGAGTTAGTACAGAATGGCACAAAATACACTGAACTGACTGATATTGCCAACATTCTGGCAGACAGATTTAGTGAAAACTTCACCCCCTCTCACCCCCTAACCATACCAGAAGAATGTAGATCCCAGGAAATCACTGGCACACAGGTTAAAACAGCCCTATCCAAAGCCAAAAACACAGCTTCAATGGGACCGGACAGTGTCCCAGGCTGTGTCTTACACAAGCTCCAAAATGAACTAACCCCTCACCTAAACACACTGTTCAAACTCAGCCTCTCTACAGGCTATGTACCCAATGGCACACAGCAACAGTTATCATGCTCCACAAAGGTGGAGCCACAACAGACCCCAGGAACTCTCGCCCTATAAGCCTGATAAGTCTGACTAGCCTGGTCTGCAAGGCTATGGAGCACATCATCGTGGAACTCATTAACAGAGACATTGGGAACCTCCAAACATTGGACCCTACCCAGTTGGCTTTATTAAGGGCAGATTTTGCCTCCTAAACTTGGTGGATTTCTTTGAGACAGTTACCAAGGCTTTAGATGAGGGAAAGGAGGTCCACACAGCCTACCTAGACCTCACAAAGGCTTTTGACATAATTACCCATTCTGGTATTATAGACAAGCTCACCAGCCTGAATATAAACCCCTATGTCACAAGATGGGTTGCCAACTGGCTCATGGATAGAACCCACATGGTGAGAGTTGCAGACTCTAGGTTCGACTCTAAACTGGTTACAAGTGTTGTCCCCCAAGGCTCAGTCCTGGGACCCCTCCTGTTTGGTATATACTTCTCAGAGGTACAGGCAAGCACAGGAGGACTATGGCTGACCAAGGTCCCAGACGACTGCAAACTGGGGACCATAACTGACTCTCCGGCTGATACAGACATCCTCCAGAAGGGTCTCACTGAGATGGATACCTGGTGTCAAAATCATGACCCCAAGCTAAATGCCAAAAAGTGCATAGTCATCCCCTTTGTAAAAAACAAAGTACCCGTGAACTACCACATACATGGTAGTCCCCTAAATGCAGAAAATGTAATAAGGGATCTGGGGACCCAAGTAGATAGTAATCTCTCCTTTGATAATTATATTGCCAAGGTGGTTAGAAAATCCTTCTATGTGGCCCACCTAATCACAAAAGGGTTCGCATCTAGAACAAAAGAGGTTATTGTGCCCCTCTACTCATCACAGTACAAAGCCCCATTTGGGATGTACCTTACAAGACACATGCAACAGCTGGAAAGACCACAGAAATACCTCACCAAGAGGATTACTGGCCTCAAACAGATGCCCTCTGCAGCCCAACTGAAGAAACTCCAGCTGTACTCAGTTGCATACCGCTTACTCAGAGGTGATCTCTACCTGATATACAAGGCCATGCCCAACCCAAAATTGATGGACATGCTCCACCTAAAAAAAAAAAAAAAAAACAAATCCCTGAATGCCACACACTCTAGGGATCTAAGCCTCACGACAAAGATAAATGGGATGTGCTGGAGGGATAGATTCCTGTCCCAGAGACTCCCCATGCTTTGGAACAGGATTCTAATCTACATTAGGCAGAGCCCCTCACTGACACTCTTCAAGAGAGACCTTAACGAGTGGATGGGAAACAGAACATTTACCCTGGGGATCACTGCAGTGGCTCTGCTGGACAGAGGCACAGGGAACTAATGGCTCTGCTGGACAGAGGCACAGGGAACTAATCTAAGGGGGCAGCGAAAGACAACACATTCTGGCTAGGCTTACAAATACCCTTGAGCAGATAGCCTAGTACTTACCTATGAATCTAAGAACCTATAATTTATGATTTGTCCTTGTTTCTAGTTCAGTGGTCCAAGGAAACTCAGTTATCTGAAACATGGCGTTCCAGCACTATCTGTAACTTGATGTTCTAACTTTATCTTGTTTGATGTTACATCTCTTTCCTTCCAGTTGCCATTTGTGCACTTATTTTTACAGACTTTGTTTCTCAATAACACAGTCCTTTACATGGAGGCCAATATCTAATTAAGCTATATATGCTTACCAGCACACTTACTATTTTTTTTTGCATTTTATACTATTTCTAAATTAACCCTTTATATTTCATATCATTTTTGCAACTTTTTATTCAAGCTAATAATCATGCTAGCAACAGTTACTATTATTCTTTCACACCTGATTTTTCTAATATTTTGTACTGTCCCTCATCATATTTCAGTAGAAAGTCTGGCCACTCAGTGGTACTTCAGTGGCCAGACTTGGTATAATCTCAATGTATTACAACAGGCATGCTGATTGGCATGTCCAATCAGCATGTTCATTTCTGAATACAAGTGACCCATCCTTGTATAATTCTTTTTATGAAGCTGTAAAGAGCCTGTCCTGTTGAAAGGATTGGGGTTGTTACAGTTCACCGACTAAGTATCCTTTGTTTTTCCATGGCTGTTGTTCCTTTTAAAATCAGTTTTTGTTATGAAACTACAAAATTAAGCCACTGATGTTCAGAAGACATCCTATATGATCAAGAACAAAAGTGGTAACTTTTGTGATATATAATAAAATTCATCATATTTTCATAGTAATAGTTTGTTTTGCATTTTATTTAATTTGGTATTGCTAAACATCTTTTCCCAAGCTGAATTTACTGTTTTGTGCAGAAAAGGGCATGGAGCATCTGTTTTCCATGGTTTTGCCCTTTTTCTCAATCTGTTGCAAAACCTTTTGACAGAAAGGGTCATAAAGGAAATACTTGTCCAGAAGAATACAGAAGAATGTTTTCATATCCTCTAGTAAATGGATCATTCTTAACAGTATACAATGTTTGATGAGTAATCCAAAGGCAACTACCATGAAACAGAAGTTCAAGGAGCCCTATTCATAGCTTCCTTTATCTGCTGTTTTGCTAAGATTTGTAGTTTTGCCTTTCAACAATACATCCTTAGTTTCCTTCAAATGGTCCTATATCTGCCTTAGGATTTCTGAATGAAGCTGTGACATACATGTCTGGTAATTAATGACTATTATACCAGTACGGTAGATGTATACAATAACAGCTGATTTCTTTGAAGATCTTATAAAGCTGTTAGAGTGTTTAGGAGCTGATGGGTTTCAGGTTCTTAAGAGAAATATTTTGAAATGAATAAATGAATGATGGACTTTATTGGTTGGCTTCTTAATGTTCAGGAGCTCAACATATCTCTTTTTGGTTAATGAATGCTTTCTAGAGGGACACGTTAAATGTGTTTTTCATGAAACCAATTGGTATTTGAAAGATACATACTGATGAGGAACCAGGGGGTGGGGAAGGGCTCTTATTTTATCATACCCTAGTGGAGAAGACAATCGGCTGGAGTATGTCAGTTTGTACTTGTCTTTGTCTTCTAAATAAGAGGAGGAAATGGCAGAGTGTGTGTTTGTTTTCTTTTCTTTGCAAAACAATGGACTTAAAGTTGAAAGTTTTATGTTCAGATCATGGATTCCGAAACAAGACATAACCTGGACAAGTATAGTTGATATTTAGGAAGGGAGATTTTTCTAATAAATTATTTGAAAATTTAATTTTTGTTTAGTCTTCAGAAGATGACATTTTTACACTCATACAATTCACTCCAAATTATTTCCTGTCCCAGGGATTCCTTATAAAAATATAAGCCACAGGAAGCAAAGGGAAAGAAAGTCAGGCCTCACCTCTCAAAGTGGCCAGACAAACCTTACCTCTGGTATCCAGTGAGGGAGAATCCCACTTGAAACTCAATGCCCAGGATTACCATCAGCCTACATATGTGAAGACTGAACAGGCTCCGTTCATTTACAAATTTTATCATCCTGTGAGATGGCATATTTTTGCCTTTAAGTTGAACATTTTATTTTTTTTAATCTTTCTTAAGAATATTAATTGAAATAACAGGACTGGCAGAAGTAAGAAAACTGTCAGGCAATTTACGATGTTTTAAAATGTTAGTACAGTCTTTATTAAATAAGATTCTATGAAGTGAAAAAGAACAGTGAATGCAAGATTTTATAATAGGGCTTCTCACTAATAAAACAAAAACTGTAAGTGGGTATCATTAGAGGGAAACTAATGGCCATGAGTGATATTTGTTACTGACTTTTCAGGGACATATTTTATCAAGTCCAAAATATCAAAAAATGTATTGCTTACTTTTTGTGGAAAAGCAAAACAGAACAAGTATACATAACAATGCTGGAGTAGCAAGCCAAAAGATACAGATGGAATGATAAAGCTATGTGGAGCAACAATTTATTTCAGGTATCAAAAGAGGACTAAATAAAGTACATGTTGCATTTTGTTTTATAGCACAGAAAAAAAAAACAGAATTGAATCAGGTGCATATTGCCATTACTTTTATAGACAGGCTGACGTTAATGGCCAGAACACAAAGTGGTAACCATATGCTATAAGGGATGTGCAACTGCTGAAACTATCTAGCCGAATAATGACATGTGCTTTCAGTTTAATCCCCTGCAACAATAATTCTTGTGATGTATATGCTGGAAGTATCCCAGAAGATGAAGGGAAATGTGGTGGATAAATTCCTGTTTTGGCATATTTACTTCTTCATTTTGTCGCTCTCCATCCTGTGTTTGCCTGATATGTTTTCTTACAGTCTTCCAATTGCATTTACATATACTTCCTATATATCATCCATTTTTATCACAACAGGTTTCCCTACGAGTTAGAAAAGCAAAACCTTCACTTGACAAATGTAGCAGTATTGGCAATGTCTTTAATAGATGATTCCTATATACAGTTCAAATTTTGCAACTATGTGGAAGAACTGCACGACACTACTGCAGTATGCAGTGACCTCTTTTGTCAAAGCAGTGTTAGTGTTCTAAATGGGATTGTTCTTTGGTTATTGCTAGTACACTTTGCTTTTATGTAGGGGTTTGAAGTTCTGAAAGAAATTTACAGATTCAGAACATTTTTCAAAAGAATTTTTTTAAAACAGTGACTATTTGCAAAGACAGAAACTACTTGAATATGTCACCGCAACACACACACACACACACACACACACACACACACACACACACACACACACACACACACACACACACACACATACCTTGCCACTTAATTACTTTTATTATTTTTACTTAGAGACGGAGCAATGTTGCAAGACACAATAAAAGTTTTGCATTTTGCTGCTTCTCTGAGGCGGTGAGACCTCAGACTGAAAGCAATTAACACAGAAGTGTGGGGGTGAAGCCTCTCCATGAGGATATAGAAGATTACAGCTCAGTATATAACCATTTCTTAGTTTAGTGGTTTGTTTTATTCTGTATACAGGTAAATAGAAAGTATATATGTGCTGTGGTGATGACAGATTGCAAATTATGAAAAGTGATTTCATGGTGTGTGTTTACCTAACCAATAGAGAAGCCATTATGTTGCATACTCTTTTAAAGTACTATAGACATTTATTTTCCATTTTGTTTATTTTCCTTACTTTCTGCAGTGCTAAAATTACATAATCCAAGCTTGCATTCCTACTACATTTCCTTTCCTTTCTTTAACTGTGCAGTTTAATAACAAGATTGCGACTGCCTTTTTATATACCTTCATCTTAAAAATAAACAAAACTATCCAGCACGACTGGCTATACAGAAGAGCTGTCCACTGGCAGCCTACATTCTGCATTCACCTATGTTGCCTCCCACTGTGATATGTTGAAGTCTCACTTGTTCGTTAATATAATGATTGCTATTCTTAATCCATACTCATCTTACTGTTATCATGTCTTAATCACTGACTATGGAATAATGTACATAACCTGATTAAAATGCTCTGTTTATAAACTGTTTCTGTGCACAACCTACTTACAATATGAACAGTTGTGTTACTAATGTGGAAATCAGTTAAGTAAGATATCTGTAGTTCATAAATAAAGCTAAAAGATGGTGGCTATAACTTCTACAGTTTTAGATGGAGTGGAGTACAGAGTACAGTATTCAGAAAATGAGTATGAAATTAGAATTCCAGTCTACCCATTTGACAGGAACAAAGAGTTACCTCCTGCCTCTCTTTACACAGGACAGTCCTATAGGGACAGTTGTGTCTGTGGAAAAATACAAGAAAAATGGCAAATGTCCTTAAATTTTAGGACAAAAACTACTTTCTAAGTTTCTTCTGATAGTCACTTAAAGCAATTATATACCTGAAATGTCTTTCTATTGAAATCTTGAGACTTACTTTGCTGAGTCTTGAGAGTCTGAAAAAAAGCCCAACAATGCAGGAGAAGAGTAAATATTGAACGTCTCTCTTCCTCGTCTTTAAACTTTTTTTTTCCAGGGGTAGGGCAAGCTCCCCCCCTTATCCTCCACACCCCCGGATTTATACTGTATATACCAACTCCATGATCACCATGCCTCAGAGAAAAGGGAATATTCTGAAAAAGGACAGTTTCAGACTTATTATATGCAAGTCTGGATTTTCGGCAATTTGGGCTACGTATCTCAGGACTTGGCAAAGTGGGTCTCTAGATTTCAAAAGGTTATACGATCTGAAATGGGGTCTATATTAGATCAGCGAATGCTTAAACAAGAGAACGCTGATTGATCGACCTTATTTACCAAATGTTCAAAACATCGAAGCAACAGAAACCTGAATTTTTTCCTGGGGAAAGAATTTGGTTGTCCGTTTCTGTTGCTTCTGTATTTTCAGTGCTGTGGTAGAAAGTTACGGGTCGGATTCAGGTAAGTGTGCGATTGTGTGGATGTGAGTGTTAGGGTGGGTTAGGTGAGTTAGGGTTAGGGCTCGGGTTAGGTATGTGTGCCATTATGTGGACGTGAGGGTTAGGGTGGGTTTAGGTGAGTTAGGGTTAGGGAGCGGGTGAGGTGAGTGTGCGATAGTGACGGACCTTAAGGTTAGGGTTTGGGTTAAGGTAAGTGGATAGTTAGTGGTGTGTGCATAGTTTAGTATAGGGTTAGGTGTCAGATTTTAGTTGCATGTGTGTGGATTTCTGTTTGTTTGGTGTGCTTGTGTTGTGTGTATGTGTTTTGGATCAGCGATTTTTTTCCCTAGGAAAAAAATCACTGATCTGACAGTTCGAGATTGTAAGCTTTCGCTTACATAAGGTAGATCAATCAACGTTTGCTTTTTTAAGCGTTCGCTGATCTAATATAGACCCTCTGAAACACATTAATGTATCATGAAACAGTAGAAACAATGTTATTGACTTTGAGTATTAATAATTGTTCTTGATTGACTTTGAATATTAATACTAGATCTTGATTGACTTTGAGTATTAATACTTGCTCTTGTTTTTCAGCACACCAGCCTTGAAGGCACTTACAACGTCTTTTGTTCTTAAAGCATTACCTCACTTCTGAAAACACCTATCCTGTCCTTTCTTACTCCTCAGTCTTTCTATACATATACCTAATTTTATACCTGCGCAACTGTCTTAATATTTTGGCTATAAATAGGTTCATAGATCTCTTGTAATTACTGCCATTACCCCTTCCTCCACAGCTGAACTGATCTGCCTTGTTTCATCTTTTCATCTTATTTTTTTATCCGTAGATATTTTGCTTCTGACTTAATCATTGCTCATCATTCCTTTCACATATAGCTGTTCCCTTCATTAATTCATTATGTTATTTTATCATAATGACTATTGCTCATGTTTATAATTTCTTGTAACTGTTTATGTCAATTGTGTTTTTCAGATTTATACTATTTGCACTGTTTATTTATGACAAGGCAGTGCCAATATGTTCTTCCATTTTAATTAATTAATTCATTTGAAAACCGGGCCATAGCCATGATCCATGTGAACTTTTTTTCAGCCCAGGAGCATTATCAGGCTAGGTTACTTGCTCAGTGGCACAATCAAGTTAGGCAAATGGAGGCTGAGGGAATCAAACCCTTTTACAAGGAGCAGCTTATTCAGAGCTGTTAGCTTTAATCATCTGCGCTAACTGCCAAATCCATTTTGTCTCTGTTGCTTTCCTTTATGTCAGCACACCACATGGCTGTTTTCAAAGAGTGGATTTAGCACACTCTGAACACTCATGAACTCTCAGGTATGTTTGTCTAGTGCAGCAGCATTTCTATTGGTCCATGCATGATTCCCTAACAGTTTAGTTTGTTATGTCATAGCAGTACATTAAAATGCAATTTAAACGTGTTAACAGACATGGTTCCTGTGTACAGTAAACACAAGAGCAGAATAATATATTACACGATTACTGGTAATCAGTGCTCTGTTCACCAAAGAATTATCCTCGAGCAATCTGTCTGCTAGGACCTTCGTATGTGGAGAGGCCAGAATATCAAAAATGTACTATAAAGTTTCTATGGAAAAAATGGCTGGAACATTTACAATATGTATAAATGTATGTAGGTATGTATGAATTTATTTAATTTTTCATTTGTTAACCATGTAGGTAAGCTGTTTATATAATCCCTTTCAATCATGATGTGGGCCAGCAGTCACTATTATTACCTGCTTTACGTTTGGTCTTAACAAATGTGCAAAGTTATTAAAAAAAAAAAAAAAGAAAAATACATTACTGCAGAGACTCCAATCCACAGTTCCATCAGGAAACAATCTCAAAAAGCATATATAACATCCTAGGTCACATGAAATCCAAGCCCTCTTTCATTTATGAAATTTAAAGCTACACACCCCTATTAAAATCTTTATCCCCATAGTTTAAGTTACATAGTGTTTTCTTCTTATTGTTCCTTATTACTATATTTTGCTCTCTATATGAATATTTTTGGATATTTCTTTGAATTTTTTTGCTGTGTAATAACTGAAAATTTTAGGAGGAATTTTTTTATGTTTTTTGTGCTTTATTATGCCTTTCATGATTTGTCTATGGTTTGTTATGTTAAACTAAGTTTAGTGATAGCTTTTTTAATGCTTAATACCCATGGAACACTATGTAATTTAACCTACGGGGTAAAGATTTTAATAGGGTATATAGCTTTAAATTTTATGAATGAAAGATGGCTTGGTTCACATGTGATCTAGGATGTTATATAAGCTCCATTTCAAATGGGTTTGGATTTTTACTGTTTTATCTGAAAAAAATTTACATTTTTAAATGAAAGTGCTAAAACCAAATGTTTCAACATCTTTTGAGTGCTTTTTGAGATTGTTTCCTGTTGGAATTGCGAACTGGAGAGTCTCTGTTTTCTTCTTGGTTTGTAAACTTTGTTTTGCAGTCACAATTATAAAAAACGGAGTATACAAGCAGTGACAAATAAGTTTAATAATTATAAAGGGAATGATTGAAGGTTAAAAATAGTAATCTCCACAGCACAGGCTCAGTAATCATAGTAAGAATACATTAAAGTAAAATAGAAACATACAGATGCAGAAAAAATTTTAACATATTGATAAATAGAAGGGCAATAGGCATTAGGTGCTGAAAGGATATATTTTTATTTTATTTCATTATTTTTATTTGTCTTTTGACAACTGGGAAAGTCCAACTGAGCCAATAGCCCATTTTCAGTGGAGGCCAGTGAAAAAAGCTCCACAACAGATTCAAAAATGTTTAAGCAGTAGTTGGTGAGTAATTATTTACAAGGGGAGAAAAGCCCCACAACAGATTAAATATTTTACAATGAATCAGGGAGAAAGGCTCCACAAAAACACACATAAAAACATTTTTCAGCATTCTACGGCATAATGCATGTAATGTTTGCAAGCTAAGCAAAAGTGCAAATACAGCAAGTGTGGTAAAGTGTAGATGGGTAAACAAAACAACAAAACATTTTAGAGGAGTTAGGATAAAAGGAGGTTTAAACATTTTCACTGAAAGGAGGAGATAAAGTGAGAGGGTGAGAATTTCTGAAGCTATAAAGAGTGTGACGTCTACAGATATAAGGTAGATATTAGGTGGGATAGAGTTCTATATGGTTAATGCAAATTTCAGAGGCAGACAGAGAAAAGAAATGCCTTAGTAAGGTGGCAGACCCAGGGACAGAGGATGAGCGAGAATGATGTATGTGTGTGTGTGTGTGTGTGTGTGTGTGTGCGTGTGTGTGTGTGTGTGTGTCCCATCCATAGGGTCTTGTTTAATGTTTACCCCTGCTGTACGCCTATGATTCATTTGGTCCTCTCAGGGTGAACTGAGTACAAGGCACCTCTGGACTACGTAATAGCCCACATGCTCATGCATGCTCCCTGTGGATTTTGTCTTCTGACTAGAAGGTTTTATTAGCCCATTTATTTGTCAAAGAGAAGAGTCAGCTACTAGGGATGGAGTTAGTTTTGCAGATTCCCCACTTAACCCTTGGATCTGTAGTCATTCATTAATATACTTGCAACTTGATATTAGAATGCAGTTGTAATAAACATTAACTTGCCTAACTATGCATAATATTGCTTTTGAATACTGTTTTTGCTGGAGTCTTTGCTATTTTTTATGCACTGATACCATTACAAAATATTGTAAGAAACAAAAGAGATATTGGTTTAACTAACACATGCTTAAAACAAATATTTTTACATGATTTACATTTGTCGTTGTGTGCCTTTTGCTGCACTTTAGGCGAAAAGAAAATACATGCATGTCAATCTTGTGACGCCATGTCTTTTCTGCATTTAACTACCCTCATTTGATTTCTATGCCCTAGAACTGTTTTGTTATATGAAATGGTTTTAAAATCACCATTTAAGTGTCTTGCTTTAACTGAATGAAAGTTTCTGCTGTGTACGCTTAACTATTTTCTAAAAGTAGAATACTATGTCATAAATTATTTCATATCAGCGTAGTTAACTGCTGTTGCTTTAACTCTTTACTAACCAGAGTATATTTGTCAGTATTCTGTTGGACTGACTTGAAAGCTCTTATGCATTTCTAAAAAAGTGTTTGCATATGTTGTCTGAACTTTCTGAACTCACTGACTATGTCTTAGAAGTTTATTAAATCTTTTTGTCAGTTCACCATGAACCTCATCTCTGTTTTTATCTGTTTTGTAATGTGCAGTGGTTTTATGCCACTTTTGTCTAGCAAGATGTACAAAAGATGTTCTAAATAATAGACTTGACTAATATTGTAACTCTGAAATTAACATTTTACATGTGGTGACATGACATAATGCATCTGGTTGTTTACCATTACTTTTATGACATTGCACATAGAAAGCAGTTTCATGTGACTTGTACAATAAATGTTTACTGTCATACCAGTGATGTTGCTGTTTAAGATAGCAGTCAAATGTACATAAAGCATTGACATGAACTTTACTTAGTAAAGTACTACACATGCTGCAGTTTTGTTTATACCAATCTTTAAATTCTGACCATGCATGTGCTGGACTATTATTACTGTCTACCTGAAAGGTAGTCTTACATTTTACAGTTTTTTTGTTTATGGCATCCATGCTGTAGAATGAGAAACAAAAAGAGAATTACCAGTTTCTGTGTGGACGATGATCAAGTCTTCTCTCGAGAAAGTGTGGAAAGTCCCTTGTTGATTCTCCCAAAAGGTGGTCAAACACAGCTGGCAGATTAAGTTGTGTGAATGTAGAGGACCTGTGGAATCTGCAGAGATGCACTGTTCTGCTACTGAATACTGTGCAGAAGAAGGAGACAAACATTTGCACTGGAAATGAATGTACTAACTGAATAAAATAAAAAAAAGAAGCTGTAGTTGTCACAATAAGAAACCATTTGGTCCGTCAACTGTGGCTCGCCAATGAAAAATTATATGACGTCTTCTGTTGGTTTCTTGCTGTTACTTGCATTTATATGCATGCATACCACAGTATTTAACTATTGTAGTTAACTAGTCTTATTACTATATTGTACTGAGTACAATAAATACACGGACACAACTGCTTCAGTTAATACGCTTTACTGTTAAATTCTCCTTTCGGATCTACAAGCATGCAACACAGATGCTGTCAGCTCTCTATGGCAAATTCCCAAAGCTTGTTCATACACACTCATATTTATACCAAAAGGTCTGATATTTTTCTCAGAGTCTGATGTATAATGGTTCTTTCTTTTTATAACAGTTTTTCTTTGTGTGAATGACCTGAGACGTACCTCCCTGGACTACATGAAAAGAGACATGAAAGAGCTCTCTGATCATGTAGCCTAGGCCAATATGACCCTGACCCTGAGTAGCATCCTTCCCTCACCAAGAATGATGCCACAGTATAAAGAAAAAATGATCAATTTCAACAATTGGCTAAGTTTCTGGTGTCATTCAAAGGAGATCCAGTATCTGCCCCCCTGGGATGACATGCTCAACAAGCCACGTTGCTTCACAAGAGATTGCTTGCACCTTTTACCCTTAGGCTTTCAAATACTGGCCAAGGTTTTTGCCGCCCCCACAGTGCCTTTTTTAGGCAAGGCTCAAATGACAAACCCAAGACTGTAAATAGCACAAGTAACCAAAAACTGAGGGTAATGCTACTCAACTCCAGAAGTCTAAACCTCAAAATGCATGCACTCAAGGCACTCCTCAGTAGGAAGAACATCGACATTTGTGCAGTAACAGAAACCTGGTTTAAGGCTCCAGAGAGCACCCCAGCACTACCACACTATAACTCATGCCATAATTTTTGTCCACAGAACCCGGCCTGAAACACAAAAGGAGGGGGTGTATCCATATTCATCAAGGATACCCACACCTCCAGGTTAGTGGCACAGCACAATGCCTCAGAGATCATCCATGTGCAAATAACAATGGGCAAAACTGCAATTCAAATTGTAGCTTGCTACAGATCACCCACCATGACCCAGGACCCCCATTCTGCATTTCTGGAGACACTGGAAAATATGAAGGTCCTACCAAACACCCTAATATTGGGTGATTTCAATTATCCAAACATTAACTGGGAGAACTACTCAAGTACTAACTCCTTTGCCCAACGCTTCCTAGAATTTATAAACTTGAATGCCCTGGATCAACTGGTCAACACCCCCACCAGAGGTGACAACATATTGGACCTGGTCATCACCAACATGGTTGACCAGTGCTCCACACTGGAGGTCAAGCCCTTGCTGGTTAGATCAAACCATAGACTAATCACTCTGGATATCCACATTCTACCCCCACCCCTAATCAAGGAAACCACCATGAAAAACTTTTCAAAAGCAAACTTCATGTTACTTGACTGAGGTGGAAAGGTTCACAGCCCCCATGCTAAAGGACAATGCTGTCCAAGCTGCTGAATCCCTTACAAAGGCACTCTATTAGCACCTGCAAGAATGCATGGATCATGCTATCCCAAGCAAAACCAAGACTCACTCCTCCAAGAAAAGGAAACCAGTCTGCTGGACCCCTGCCATAAACAAGCTGTACAATAGAAGGAGGAAACTAGTACGGAAAAGAGTAAAATTTCAAGAAGGAAAGACATCCCTGGTCAGTATCAGCAAGAAACTACGATCCCTCATAAAATCATCCAAGGCTAGCTTCAAAATAAAAATTGCCAAGGACTCCAAAGATAACCACAAAGTCTTCTTCAGCTATGTTAAGAACCTAAGTGTAAACTCTCAGATCTGCTCTGAGTTAGTACAGAATGGCACAAAATACACTGAACTGACTGATATTGCCAACATTCTGGCAGACAGATTTAGTGCAAACTTCACCCTCTCTCACCCCCTAACCATACCAGAAGAATGTAGATCCCAGGAAATCACTGGCACACAGGTTAAAACAGCCCTATCCAAAGCCAAAAACACAGCTTCAATGGGACCGAACAGTGTCCCAGGCTGTGTCTTACACGAGCTCCAAAATGAACTAACCCCTCACCTAAACACACTGTTCAAACTCAGCCTCTCTACAGGCTATGTACCCAGTGGCACACAGCAACAGTTATCCTGCTCCACAAATGTGGAGCCACAACAGACCCCAGGAACTCTCACCCTATAAGCCTGATAAGTCTGACTAGCCTGGTCTGCAAGGCTATGGAGCACATCATCATGGAACTCATTAACAGAGACATTGGGAACCTCCAAACATTGGACCCTACCCAGTTGGCTTTATTAAGGGCAGATTTTGCCTCCTAAACTTGGTGGATTTCTTTGAGACAGTTACCAAGGCATTAGATGAGGGAAAGGAGGTCCACACAGCCTACCTAGACCTCACAAAGGCTTTTGACATAATTACCCATTCTGGTATTATAGACAAGCTCACCAGCCTGAATATAAACCCCTATGTCACAAGATGGGTTGCCAACTGGCTCATGGATAGAACCCACATGGTGAGAGTTGCAGACTCTAGGTTCGACTCTAAACTGGTTACAAGTGTTGTCCCCCAGGGCTCAGTCCTGGGACCCCTCCTGTTTGGTATATACTTCTCAGAGGTACAGGCAAGCACAGGAGGACTATGGCTGACCAAGGTCACAGACGACTGCAAACTGGGGACCATAACTGACTCTCCGGCTGATACAGACATCCTCCAGAAGGGTCTCACTGAGATGGATACCTGGTGTCAAAATCATGACCTCAAGCTAAATGCCAAAAAGTGCATAGTCATCCCCTTTGTAAAAAACAAAGTACCCGTGAACTACCACATACGTGGTAGTCCCCTAAATACAGGAAAATGTAATAAGGGATCTGGGGACCCAAGTAGATAGTAATCTCTCCTTTGATAATTATATTGCCAAGGTGGTTAGAAAATCCTTCTATGTGGCCCACCTAATCACAAAAGGGTTCGCATCTAGAACAAAAGAGGTTATTGTGCCCCTCTACTCATCACAGTACAAAGCCCCATTTGGGATGTACCTTACAAGACACCTGCAACAGCTGGAAAGACCACAGAAATACCTCACCAAGAGGATTACTGGCCTCAAACAGATGCCCTCTGCAGCCCAACTGAAGAAACTCCAGCTGTACTCAGTTGCATACCGCTTACTCAGAGGTGATCTCTACCTGATATACAAGGCCATGCCCAACCCAAAATTGATGGACATGCTCCACCTAAAAAAAAAAAAAAAAAACAAATCCCTGAATGCCACACACTCTAGGAATCTAAGCCTCACCACAAAGATAAATGGGATGTGCTGGAGGGATAGATTCCTGTCCCAGAGACTCCCCATGCTTTGGAACAGGATTCTAATCTACATTAGGCAGAGCCCCTCACTGACACTCTTCAAGAGAGACCTTAACGAGTGGATGGGAAACAGAAAATTTACCCTGGGATTCACTGCAGTGGCTCTGCTGGACAGAGGCACAGGGAACTAATGGCTCTGCTGGACAGAGGCACAGGGAACTAATCTAAGGGGCAGCGAAAGACAACACATTCTGGCTAGGCTTACAAATACCCTCGAGCAGATAGACTAGTACTTACCTATGAACCTAAGAACCTATAATTTATGATTTGTCCTTGTTTCTAGTTCGGTGGTCCAAGGAAACTCAGTTATCTGAAACATGGCGTTCCAGCACTATCTGTAACTTGATGTTCTAACTTTATCTTGTTTGATGTTACATCTCTTTCCTTCCAGTTGCCATTTGTGCACTTATTTTTACAGACTTTGTTTCTCAATAACACAGTCCTTTACATGGAGGCCAATATCTAATTAAGCTATATATGCTTACCAGCACACTTACTATTTTTTTTTGCATTTTATACTATTTCTAAATTAACCCTTTATATTTCATATCATTTTTGCAACTTTTTATTCAAGCTAATAATCATGCTAGCAACAGTTACTATTATTCTTTCACACCTGATTTTTCTAATATTTTGTACTGTCCCTCATCATATTTCAGTAGAAAGTCTGGCCACTCAGTGGTACTTCAGTGGCCAGACTTGGTATAATCTCAATGTATTACAACAGGCATGCTGATTGGCATGTCCAATCAGCATGTTCATTTCTGAATACAAGTGACCCATCCTTGTTTAATTCTTTTTATGAAGCTGTAAAGAGCCTGTCCTGTTGAAAGGATTGGGGTTGTTACTGTTCACCGACTAAGTATCCTTTGTTTTTCCATGGCTGTTGTTCCTTTTAAAATCAGTTTTTGTTATGAAACTACAAAATTAAGCCACTGATGTTCTGAAGACATCCTATATGATCAAGAACAAAAGTGGTAACTTTTGTGATATATAATAAAATTCATCATATTTTCATAGTAATAGTTTGTTTTGCATTTTATTTAATTTGGTATTGCTAAACATCTTTTCCCAAGCTGAATTTACTGTTTTGTGCAGAAAAGGGCATGGAGCATCTGTTTTCCATGGTTTTGCCCTTTTTCTCAATCTGTTGCAAAACCTTTTGACAGAGACGGTCATAAAGGAAATACTTGTCCAGAAGAATACAGAAGAATGTTTTCATATCCTCTAGTAAATGGATCATTCTTAACAATATACAATGTTTGATGAGTAATCCAAAGGCAACTACCATGAAACAGAAGTCCAAGGAGCCCTATTCATAGCTTCCTTTATCTGCTGTTTTGCTAAGATTTGTAGTTTTGCCTTTCAACAATACATCCTTAGTTTCCTTCAAATGGTCCTATATCTGCCTTAGGATTTCTGAATGAAGCTGTGACATACATGTCTGGTAATTAATGACTATTATACCAGTATGGTAGATGTATACAATAACAGCTGATTTCTTTGAAGATCTTATAAAGCTGTTAGAGTGTTTAGGAGCTGATGGGTTTCAGGTTCTTAAGAGAAATATTTTGAAATGAATAAATGAATGATGGACTTTATTGGTTGGCTTCTTAATGTTCAGGAGCTCAACATATCTCTTTTTGGTTAACAAATGCTTTCTAGAGGGACACGTTAAATGTGTTTTTCATGAAACCAATTGGTATTTGAAAGATACATACTGATGAGGAACCAGGGGGTGGGAAAGGGCTCTTATTTTATCATACCCTAGTGGAGAAGACAATCGGCTGGAGTATGTCAGTTTGTACTTGTCTTTGTCTTCTAAATAAGAGGAGGAAATGGCAGAGTGTGTGTTTGTTTTCTTTTCTTTGCAAAACAATGGACTTAAAGTTGAAAGTTTTATGTTCAGATCATGGATTCCGAAACAAGACATAACCCGGACAAGTTTAGTTGATATTTAGGAAGGGAGATTTTTCTAATAAATTATTTGAAAATTTAATTTTTGTTTAGTCTTCAGAAGATGACATTTTTACACTCATACAATTCACTCCAAATTATTTCCTGTCCCAGGGATTCCTTATAAAAATATAAGCCACAGGAAGCTAAGGGAAAGAAAGTCAGGCCTCACCTCTCAAAGTGGCCAGACAAACCTTACCTCTGGTATCCAGTGAGGGAGAATCCCACTTGAAACTCAATGCCCAGGATTACCATCAGCCTACATATGTGAAGACTGAACAGGCTCCGTTCATTTACAAATTTTATCATCCTGTGAGATGGCATATTTTTGCCTTTAAGTTGTACATTTTATTTTTTTTTTAATCTTTCTTAAGAATATTAATTGAAATAACAGGACTGGCAGAAGTAAGAAAACTGTCAGGCAATTTACGATGTTTTAAAATGTTAGTACAGTCTTTATTAAATAAGATTCTATGAAGTGAAAAAGAACAGTGAATGCAAGATTTTATAATAGGGCTTCTCACTAATAAAACAAAAACTGTAAGTGGGTATCATTAGAGGGAAACTAATGGCCATGAGTGATATTTGTTACTGACTTTTCAGGGACATATTTTATCAAGTCCAAAATATCAAAAAATGTATTGCTTACTTTTTGTGGAAAAGCAAAACAGAACAAGTATACATAACAATGCTGGAGTAGCAAGCCAAAAGATACAGATGGAATGATAAAGCTATGTGGAGCAACAATTTATTTCAGGTATCAAAAAAAGGACTAAATAAAGTACATGTTGCATTTTGTTTTATAGCACAGAAAAAAAAAACAGAATTGAATCAGGTGCATATTGCCATTACTTTTATAGCCAGGCTGACGTTAATGGCCAGAACACAAAGTGGTAACCATATGCTATAAGGGATGTGCAACTGCTGAAACTATCTAGCCGAATAATGACATGTGCTTTCAGTTTAATCCCCTGCAACAATAATTCTTGTGATGTACATGCTGGAAGTATCCCAGAAGATGAAGGGAAATGTGGTGGATAAATTCCTGTTTTGGCATATTTACTTCTTCATTTTGTCGCTCTCCATCCTGTGTTTGCCTGACATGTTTTCTTACAGTCTTCCAATTGCATTTACATATACTTCCTATATATCATCCATTTTTATCACAACAGGTTTCCCTACGAGTTAGAAAAGCGAAACCTTCACTTGACAAATGTAGCAGTATTGGCAATGTCTTTAATTCATGATTCCTATATACAGTTCAAATTTTGCAACTATGTGGAAGAACTGCACAACACTACTGCAGTATGCAGTGACCTCTTTTGTCAAAGCAGTGTTAGTGTTCTAAATGGGATTGTTCTTTGGTTATTGCTAGTACACTTTGCTTTTATGTAGGGGTTTGAAGTTCTGAAAGAAATTTACAGATTCAGAACATTTTTCAAAAGAATTTTTTTAAAACAGTGACTATTTGCAAAGACAGAAACTACCTGAATATGTCACCGCAACACACACACACACACACACACACACACACACACACACACACACACACACACACACACACACACACACACACCTTGCCACTTAATTACTTTTATTATTTTTACTTAGAGACGGAGCAATGTTGCAAGACACAATAAAAGTTTTGCATTTTGCTGCTTCTCTGAGGCGGTGAGACCTCAGACTGAAAGCAATTAACACAGAAGTGTGGGGGTGAAACCTCTCCATGAGGACATAGAAGATTATAGCTCAGTATATAACCGTTTCTTAGTTTAGTGGTTTGTTTTATTCTGTATACAGGTAAATATGAATTATATATGTGCTGTGGTGATGACAGATTGCAAATGATGAAAAGTGATTTCATGGTGTGTGTTTACCTAACCTATAGAGAAGCCATTATGTTGCATACTCGTCTAAAGTACTATAGACATTTATTTTCCATTTTGTTTATTTTCCTTACTTTCTGCAGTGCTATAAATTACATAATCCAAGCTTGCATTCCTACTACATTTCCTTTCCTTTCTTTAACTGTGCAGTTTAATAACAAGATCGCGACTGCCTTTTTATATACCTTCATCTTAAAAATAAACAAAACTATCCAGCACGACTGGCTATACAGAAGAGCTGTCCACTGGCAGCCTGCATTCTGCATTCACCTATGTTGCCTCCCACTGTGATATGTTGAAGTTTCACTTGTTCGTTAATATAATGATTGCTATTCTTAATCCATACTCATCTTACTGTTATCATGTCTTAATCACTGACTATGGAATAATGTACATAACCTGATTAAAATGCTCTGTTTATAAACTGTTTCTGTGCACAACCTACTTACAATATGAACAGTTGTGTTACTAATGTGGAAATCAGTTAAGTAAGACATCTGTAGTTCATAAATAAAGCTAAAAGATGGTGGCTATAACTTCTACAGTTTTAGATGGAGTGGAGTACAGAGTACAGTATTCAGAAAATGCCTCTCTTTACACAGGACAGTCCTATAGGGACAGTTATGTCTGTGGAAAAATACAAGAAATATGGCAAATGTGGACAAAAACTACTTTCTAAGTTTCTTCTGATAGTCACTTAAAGCAATTATATACCTGAAATGTCTTTCTATTGAAATCTTGAGACTTACTTTGCTGAGTCTTGAGAGTCTGAAAAAGAGCCCAACAATGCAGGAGAAGAGTAAATATTGAACATCCCTCTTCCTCGTCTTTAAACTTTTTTTTTCCAGGGGTAGGGCAAGCTCCCCCCCTTATCCTCCACACCCCCGGATTTATACTGTATATACCAACTCCTTGATCACCATGCCTCAGAGAAAAGGGAATATTCTGAAAAAGGACAGTTTCAGACTTATTATATGCAAGTCTGGATTTTTGGCAATTTGGGCTACGTATCTCAGGACTTGGCAAAGTGGGTCTCTAGATTTCAAAAGGTTATACGATCTGAAACGGGGTCTATATTAGATCAGCGAATGCTTAAACAAGAGAACGCTGATTGATCGACCTTATTTACCAAATGTTCAAAATATCGAAGCAACAGAAACCTGAATTTTTTCCTGGGGAAAGAATTCGGTTGTTCGTTTCTGTTGCTTCTATATTTTCAGTGCTGTGGTGGAAAGTTATGGGTCAGATTCAGGTAAGTGTGTGATTGTGTGGATGTGAGTGTTAGGGTGGGTTAGGTGAGTTAGGGTTAGGGCTCGGGTTAGGTATGTGTGCCATTGTGTGAACGTGAGGGTTAGGGTGGGTTTAGGTGAGTTAGGGTTAGGGAGCGGGTGAGGTGAGTGTGAGATAGTGACGGACCTTAAGGTTAGGGTTTGGGTTACGGTAAGTGGATAGTTAGTGGTGTGTGTATAGTTTAGTATAGGGTTAGGTGTCAGATTTTAGTTGCATGTGTGTGGATTTCTGTTTGTTTGGTGTGCTTGTGTTGTGTGTATGTGTTTTGGATCAGTGATTTTTTTCCCTAGGAAAAAAATCACTGATCTGACAGTTCGAGATTGTAATCTTTCGCTTACATAAGGTAGATCAATCAGCGTTTGCTCTTTTAAGTGTTCGCTGATCTAATATAGACCCTCTGAAACACATTAATGTATCATGAAACAGTAGAAACAATGTTATTGACTTTGAGTATTAATAATTGCTCTTGATTGACTTTGAGTATTAATACTACATCTTGATTGACTTTGAGTATTAATATTTGATCTTGTTTTTCAGCACACCAGCCTTGAAGGCACTTACAACGTCTTTTGTTCTTAAAGCATTACCTCACTTCTGAAAACATCTATCCTGTCCTTTCTTACTCCTCAGTCTTTCTATACGTATACCTAATTTTATACCTGCGCAACTGTCTCAATATTTTAGCTATAAATAGGTTCATAGATATCTTGTAATTACTGCCATTACCCCTTCCTCCACAGCTGAACTGATCTGCCTTGTTTCATCTTTTCATCTTATTTTTTATTAGTAGATATTTTGCTTCTGACTTAATCACTGCTCATCATTCCTGTTACATATAGCTGTTCCCTTCATTAATTCATTATGTTATTTTATCATAATGACTGTTGCTCATGTTTATAATTTCTTGTAACTGTTTATGTCAATTGTGTTTTTCAGATTTATACTATTTTCACTGTTTATTTATGACAAGGCAGTGCCAATATGTTCTTCCATTTTAATTAATTAATTCATTTGAAAACCGGGCCATAGCCATGATCCATGTGAACTTTTTTTCACACTCAGCCCAGCAGCATTATCAGGCTAGGTTACTTGCTCAGTGGCACAATCAAGTTAGGCAAATGGAGGCTAAGGGAATCAAACCCTTTTACAAGGAGCAGCTTATTCAGAGCTGTTAGCTTTAATCATCTGCGCTAACTGCCAAATCCATTTTGTCTGTGTTGCTTTCCTTTATGTCAGCACACCACATGGCTGTTTTCAAAGAGTGGATTTAGCACACTCTGAACACTCATGAACTCTCAGGTATGTTTGTCTAGTGCAGCAGCATTTCTATTGGTCCATGCATGATTCCCTAACAGTTTAGTTTGTTATGTCATAGCAGTACATTAAAATGCAATTTAAACGTGTTAACAGACATGGTTCCTGTGTACAGTAAACACAAGAGCAGAATAATATATTACACGATTAGTGGTAATCAGTGCTCTGTTCACCAAAGAATTATCCTCGAGCAATCTGTCTGCTAGGACCTTCGTATGTGGAGAGGCCAGAATATCAAAAATGTACTATAAAGTTTCTATGGAAAAAATGGCTGGAACATTTACAATATGTATAAATATATGTAGGTATGTATGAATTTATTTAATTTTTCATTTGTTAACCATGTAGGTAAGCTGTTTATATAATCCTTTTCAATCATGATGTGGGCCAGCAGTCACTATTATTACCTGCTTTACGTTTGGTCTTAACAAATGTGCAAAATTATTAAAAAAAAAAAAAGAAAAATACATTACTGCAGAGACTCCAAACCACAGTTCCATCAGGAAACAATCTCAAAAAGCGTATATAACATCCTAGGTCACATGAAATCCAAGCCCTCTTTCATTTATGAAATTTAAAGCTACACACCCCTATTAAAATCTTTATCCCCATAGTTTAAGTTACATAGTGTTTTCTTCTTATTGTTCCTTATTACTATATTTTGCTCTCTATATGAATATTTTTGGATATTTCTTTGAATTTTTTTGCTGTGTAATAACTGAAAATTTTAGGAGGAATTTTTTTATGTTTTTTGTGCTTTATTATGCCTTTCATGATTTGTCTATGGTTTGTTATGTTAAACTAAGTTTAGTGATAGCTTTTTTAATGCTTAATACCCATGGAACACTATGTAATTTAACCTACGGGCGAAAGATTTTAATAGGGTATATAGCTTTAAATTTTATGAATGAAAGATGGCTTGGTTCACATGTGATCTAGGATGTTATATAAGCTCCATTTCAAATGGGTTTGGATTTTTACTGTTTTATCTGAAAAAAAATTACATTTTTAAATGAAAGTGCTAAAACCAAATGTTTCAACATCTTTTGAGTGCTTTTTGAGATTGTTTCCTGTTGGAATTGCGAACTGGAGAGTCTCTGTTTTCTTCTTGGTTTGTAAACTTTGTTTTGCAGTCACAGTTATAAAAAACGGAGTATACAAGCAGTGACAAATAAGTTTAATAATTATAAAGAGAATGATTGAAGGTTAAAAATAGTAATCTCCACAGCACAGGCTCAGTAATCATAGTAAGAATACATTAAAGTAAAATAGAAACATACAGATGCAGAAAAAATTTTAACATATTGATAAATAGAAGGGCAATAGGCATTAGGTGCTGAAAGGATATATTTTTATTTTATTTCATTATTTTTATTTGTCTTTTGACAACTGGGAAAGTCCAACTGAGCCAATAGCCCATTTTCAGTGGAGGCCAGTGAAAAAAGCTCCACAACAGATTCAAAAATGTTTAAGCAGTAGTTGGTGAGTAATTATTTACAAGGGGAGAAAAGCCCCACAACAGATTAAATATTTTACAATGAATCAGGGAGAAAGGCTCCACAAAAACACACATAAAAACATTTTTCAGCATTCTACGGCATAATGCATGTAATGTTTGCAAGCTAAGCAAAAGTGCAAATACAGCAAGTGTGGTAAAGTGTAGATGGGTAAACAAAACAACAAAACATTTTAGAGGAGTTAGGATAAAAGGAGGTTTAAACATTTTCACTGAAAGGAGGAGATAAAGTGAGAGGGGTGAGAATTTCTGAAGCTATAAAGAGTGTGACGTCTACAGATATAAGGTAGATATTAGGTGGGATAGAGTTCTATATGGTTAATGCAAATTTCAGAGGCAGACAGAGAAAAGAAATGCCTTAGTAAGGTGGCAGACCCAGGGACAGAGGATGAGCGAGAATGATGTATGGGTGTGTGTGTGTGTGTGTGTGTGTGCGTGTGTGTGTGTGTGTGTGTGTCCCATCCATAGGGTCTTGTTTAATGTTTACCCCTGCTGTACGCCTATGATTCATTTGGTCCTCTCAGGGTGAACTGAGTACAAGGCACCTCTGGACTATGTAATAGCCCACATGCTCATGCATGCTCCCTGTGGATTTTGTTCTCTGACTAGAAGGTTTTATTAGCCCATTTATTTGTCAAAGAGAAGAGTCAGCTACTAGGGATGGAGTTAGTCTTGCAGATTACCCACTTAACCCTTGGATCTGTAATCACTGAGGCAGTTGCCCTTGAACTCCATAATTTCTGATTGTTCTAGGAAGCATACATGCAACCACTCCAAACTTCACCAGTGTATGTGATGTACAGATGGTAGCATGTACTCAGTAGGCACATACCCACAGGTTCAACACCTAGTACTCCCATTAATTAGGTTCCACTCAAGTGGTGAGCCAAAGCTTTTCATCTTTTTCCAGGATGGGTGACCTGATATTGACCACTCACTCCCATCCTCTCAGGCTGACGACTCCAGAGTCATACAGCTAGTCAAACACTGGTCATCTGCATCACATACAGAGCTTCATCCCTCTGACACATAGTCAACAGCAAGTTTGTAGGCAAGACAGGACAGACGTCTAGCTAAATAAGTTTGTAAAGGGTGGTAGCAAAAAAGTAGGTAGCTCTTTCAGTTATGGGAAAAGTATTGGCAATTGAGAGAAGAAGGTAGAGATGTATGTACTTACATACAAAATTGATAATGCTGTACATTTTGTTTTGAGTCTTTTGTAGAGTTGAGTTATTGCAAGCATTGCAAAGGATGGTTAAGACAGAGAGGGAGAGATTAACATTAATAAGGATTTGGTTATAGAAGATTAGGGTTCAGGAGGGAGGTAGCTGATAGACTTATAGTAAAGTTTGAGCTTTGCTAGGATTTTGTTTGCAGCTTATTTGTGTGATTCAAGCTTTACAGAAGAGTTTAAACTTATGCCTAGGTATTTATATGAGTTGGCAGGTGAGATATTATTACTGAAGAGGTGAGAAAGATAAACTGGACAGTTGGCAGCCAGTCTCTGTGACTGTTAAAAAGCACATTTTATGTTTATTTTATCAGTATTGAGCATAATTAGTCTTATAGGTTCATAGGTTCATAGGTAGGTACTAGGCTATCAGCCCAAGGGCCTAAGTAAGCCTAGCCAACAAGGTTCCCTGGCTTACGCCACCCAAGAAAGTTATTTTCCTGTGTCACTGTCAAGCAGAGCCACAGAAGTGATCCCTGGGGTGTATTTCCTATTTCCCATCCACTCATCAAGATTTTTCTTGAAGAGTGTTAATGAGGAACTTTGCTTGACATAGATGGGTAGCATGTTCCAGAGTATAGGAAGTCTCTGGGACAGAAATCTATCCCTCCAGCATGTCCTGTTTATTGTGGTGACAAGGTTTAGGTCTCTAGAGCATGTAGCTTGGATGGATTGGAATTTCTTTAGGTGCAGCATGTCCAACAGCTCTGGGTTTGACATAGCTTTATATGTTAGGCAGAGATCACCTTGGAGTAGGCGATATGCTATGGAGTAAAGCTGGAGTTTTTTGAGACGGTCAGTTTAGGGCATCTGTTTGAGGCCAGTAATCCTCTTTGTGAGGTACTCCTGTGTCTTTTCCAGCTGCTCCAGATGTCTTGTGATGTACATTCCAAAAGGGGTGTTGTACTCTATAATGGGTCTGATGAGTGTTGAGTAAAGGGGAACAATTACCTCTTTTTTCCTAGATGAGAACCCTTTTGTGATGAGGTGTGCCATGTGGAAGGACTTCCTGACTACTGTGGCAATGTGATTATTAAAGGAGAGACTACTGTCCACCTGGGTCCCAAGGTCTCTTATCACAGATTCGGTGTTAAGTAGACTGCTGCCTATGTGGTAGTTTACAGGTACAGAATTTTTACCAAAGGGGATGACAATGCACTTTTTGGCATTGAGCTTGAGGCCATGGCTCTGACACCAGGCATCTGTTTCAGTGAGGCCCTTCTGTAGGATGTCCACATCATTTGAGGACTCAGCTATGGCTCCTAGTTTGCAGTCATCTGCGAACTTCATTAGTCAGAAGCCTTCTGTGTTAGCCTGTACTTCAGAGAAGTAGATACCAAACAGGAGAGGTCACAGGACTGAACCCTGTGGAACTCCACTTGTCACTTGTTTGAAGTCAGATCTGGAGTTTGCAACTTTTACATTGTGGGTTCTGTCAGTGAGCCAGTTGGCAACTCATCTTGTGACATAGGGATTTATTAGTGAGTTTAGCTATAATTCCAGAATGAACCAAAAACCATGATCATTGAGCTGGGTTTATTGATGGAATTTGATTGAATTACTGTTTTGACCTACTCTGATTAAAATGCGATTTTCATCAATATAGTATGGTTTTAATATTAGTTTTGGAGGAAGACAAGTTAATTCCTTTAAAAGAGAGTTAAGAAAGATGCTAAATCTGGTAGCAAAAAGGGATAAAGTTGCCCAAGTTGTGCAGAACTCAAGGGTATTCACTTTGCAGAAGACAATGGAAGAGAAACAGTCCAGGGGGCTGTATGGCTAGAAGACTCAACTACATGCTTCCTGGAAAATGTTAAATGTTTTTAAAATGACACTTGAATTAAATTTTCCCACAAAAGACCACATTGTTGGACTGCAGAAGGTAAAAATACAGTTTGATGCACATGAACACATGAAAGGCACATTTCTCTGTCTATGTGAATGTTTTCTTTGCCCTAAGAAAAGGAATGCAAAGCAGTGTAAGAAGAAGTTTATCTGAGTTGCATGTTAACCACTTTTATACATGATCTTGTGACTGCCTCTCTTGGTGAGTGTTGTGTTAACCAGTATTAACTTGTTTTCCACACAAAAGTCTAGAATTGCCTCTCCTTTTACATTCTGTTACTCCACCCATGTGAACCCAGGCATTCTTCATATCTTGTTCTGTCTGTCCCAATGTAAGCATTCTGGTCCTCCACTATCACCCTAACGAATAGTGATCTATCCTTACACTAAAGTTTGACTGCCATGAGTCTGTCACTAATTCTAATGACATCCCTCCCTGTCTTGAGAAGACTCTGTCTCATCGCATTTCCCACACCATTTATAGTCTGTCCTCCCCCTGATCCCAAGCCAAGTGGCTTTGCTGCAATATCCAGTCTCCTTGTTATTAAGATGTCATCCACTTCCGAGCTGCATTCTTTCAGTAAACCTATATTCACTGTAACAATCCTTAGTTCATGTTTGGCAGATTAATTGGTTTTACATCCCACTTTCACTCAACAGAGCTGTCCCATGTAAAATGACCCAGACAAGTGGACACTGAATAACCAGTAGCTTATTGACCCAGGGCTGCTGGACTTTATGGTAGGTACTCAAAAAACCCTTCCCACAATTGGCATGTGCCCCTAGTATAGGTTGGAGTAGGCCATATCCTCAACCCACTTATCATTGGCAAATATCCATATCCCTTTTTGCCAACATTATTCAAGGGTTCAAATCACCTAGAGGTAATTTTTACACCACTGAATGGCTAGCAGTCTGTGACTCATGCTCTCCTATCTAGAGGATACTGTGCATTATAGCTGATGCCAGAAGCAGTTGGTCAACAAAGCTATTTCCACAATAGGTACCACTTAGAGTCTGTGCTGCTGCTAATGACTCCAATCAGTTTTGTGTGCACTCTGTTAGTGCACCTCTGAAGTATGAGGTGGAAAACTCTACACAGGCATTATGCAATGGTCAGAAATAAACCCTCTTCTTTATGCTTGGGAGACCTTAACAAATATGACAATTTTCTCTGTTGAGTATCAGTAAGGAACTTAAAAAGTCTGTGTTTATAAACTTAAAAAAACACCTAGTAAGCACATATGGACTCTAGAAGAGAAATTCCAAGGGGAATGTTGGTATTGTTAATGTGACACAGAAAGAGATAAAAAATAAATAAATAAATGGACAGTTTCAGGGTTTGAAAACTGCACAGAACAGTAAACCACACTGGAAGGTCAGTCAAGAAAAAGGAAAGGCATTTTCTTAAGCTGAAAGACATGACTCAGGGAACGAAATAGAGCAAGAGAGAGAAAGCAGCAAACATAACCTTGACCTGAATGCAATAACAACAGATAAAACTGTATCACAATACAACAAATGGGTGAGCCTGGAGGGATCATTAAACACATAGGTACAGAATCTGCAGCTGCAGAAATAAACCTAAGGAAAACTGGGAGTATAGACCATGTCCAGATGACTTAATGATGACTATAGTCCAGTCATGGAGTCTACACTAAAAACGTACCACCTGTCTCTGATGGTTCTCAGGAAAAGAGGAGACATAAAAATGTACCAATTGCAAAAAGAACAGTGGCTGCCTTACCCTTCTGCAACAAGAAAAGAAGTCTTCCTGTAAAAAAAATCCTCCAGAAGTGAACAGTTACTTGAAGTGCAGCTTGTGAAACAAAACGATAAATGTATAGAACAACCTAATGATGTAGAAATTGTGCTTCTCTGCAAAGAAATGGAAAACATAATCAAGTATACAGCAAATGTAGAAGTCTTATGCCAACCTTGAGATGTAGCTCCATCAAGTTAATTGTTCTTTAAGTGCTGCGTACAGTGGAACGATCACATCTCTGGACCTGGATGCCATAACTACACTAATAAGCTACTCAGTGATAAAGGACTTTCTTACAACAGGGGATACATGGTGGTTGAAGGACAGCTCACTGGTTACCTTGGTTCCCAGGTGCCTAAATACTGGATCGATTTTCAGGGGTGTGTTATCAATGTGATAGTTGCAGAGGACGTGGTGCTATAAAATTCCACATATTTTGGTATTTAAAACCAAAAAGGTTTTATGAGTAGTTTTTTTACTTATTTAGTGTATCTATGCAGCTATCAGAAACAAATGCTTAAGTAAATAAATAATGCAAGGACCAGGGGGGGTTTACTTTTTTTCTTTTTTTTGCTCCTTTTGGCCTCACTGTCTCACAATCATGTTCCCCATCCTGGTCAATCAGCCCATTCATTGACCATCATCAGTTTGAAGTTTGACCAGGAGGAGCCACTGTCCAGACAACCATCAGGGTGGTTCAAGCTTTTCTCTGGCTTTTTGCCCATCTTCTGCATACTGTGGAGGGGACATTCAGTAGGCTGACCTTGGAAATTCTGCCCTCGCGTCCTACAAGCAGCTCTGCCCTTCTCCCAAAGACTTGGCTGTAAATTCTGCAGTATATGTCATGGAAACTGTACTACCGCATGTGACCCTAAATGTGTGCAGACCCTCCTCATCCTTTTGGAAGATGTGATTGGGCCTCACCCCTTTAATCAAACCCTGGTAGCATGGGCTGCAGTTAGGCTCCATCTGCCTGTGCCACTGAGCCAGGCTGACTAACAGTTTACTTTAAAGATAAGAAGGCTGTGGCTGAACATGGAACATACATACATTTTGATCCAGTTGTAACACATCCTCTCTGTAATTTAGCTGTCTCAATGCTTGTAGATCATTCATCAAACTGGTCTCTTTTGAGGGTTCTGTGGCTTATTATCTACATTGTACTTGACCTATACATATTGTCATACCTTTGTTTTTCACATTTATTGCAAATTATATAATTCTGGTTCCATGAGCAGCAAACCATTCCCTAACTATGCAGTAGTTGTTGTTCTACGTTAAGTACTATGAGTTCCATTGAGTAGTATGTAGAAGATACAGAGTCATACTGTCCCATGGCAATAATTAAAAAGGCAGCATTTTCTAGTGTAATTAATACGATACATAAGGCTTATAAACAGCAACTATATATATACATATGCACATATATTATTGTATCTATATTAACGATGCATATAATTATATTTCAGTAATTCCTGTTTTAAGTGCATCTCCATATATCTGCAGATAACCTGCAGTACATTTCAAATGTCTAACTGTTGTGCATTTTAAATTATTTCAGCTTCTGTGACTGTATTGGTTAAATTTCCTTCTCACTTTGCCTTTGCGTATATAGTTTCATATATATTTTAAATTGTTAGTGACATTTATATGTGTATTTTTATATAAATAAGGTTCATACTAAATAGTTCAGTATTAATATATATGATATTTTTTCTTTACATTTTCCTGGATGATCCCAAGCAGTTTCTCCCAAATATATCTTCTTGGACACTGAATATAAATCACCCCAGCAGTCAAGCAATAAAATTAAATCAGATCATAAAAAGGGAAACTCCTCTAGTTTGTATGAATTAATGTATATGAAAATTAAGTACAGTCCACAGTTTCAGTTTTCATTGTTTTCTCTTATAACCAACCGTCTTAAGCTGAAACAGTAGTAGAAATTCTGGTGTAGGTTTTGTAGGCATCAGCATGCATGCATTCCATAATAAGCAGACACAACATAGCACCTGTATATCTGGATATATAAATGACTGATAGATAAAGACTGACTTTTAAACTACATTTTAAAAATCTGCCTTTTCTGTAAAGTGTTTTTTTTTTAATATCTATTTTAAAAGATCAACTAAACACTCCAGATATGTTGAAGTCTAAGAAAACAGCCCTTAAAGGTCTGTAAGGGTTTTGGTTTATTCAACCTAATCCACACAAAATAGTCTCATGTCATTTTAATGTTCTTTGCGGTCTATTTTTATACCTGTTATTGGTTTTGTCCATTTTAATTCATTAAAAATGACACTTTAACAAGAATACAGTGTTATATACTACAGACATGGTATAACACACCATATAAAAATGTTTACCAAAGAAACGGAAAATAACATTAAATACAACAGGATACAGAGTCCTTTTAATGTGTTTCTTCTACAGGAACCTTTTTCATAATCTTCTAAAATGTAGAGAGTATTGTATTACTTTAATGGTTTATGCCTCGGGCGTTTTTGTCAGCAGGTGGTAAAATCATTTCAAGTTTGTCATTTTGAAAGCCTTAGCATACCAAATACCATTAGCAAATCAAATAATTGGTATTTTTCATTATAACTGGACTGCATGAATGAAAATAAATTCCCAAATAACTAGAATATTTTTGTGCTGTATCTTCATTTATTTTGTATTTTGTTAATAAATGCATAGAATGAAAATATCTCTATGGCTTTCCTGTTCAGATTTTTCTCTTTATGCAAGTAAGCAGTAGTTAGTTTCATTAACACAGGAAACAGTATAGCAATCACAAATGGAGGTGCATATACTCACACATTCACACATTTCTAAATATTTGGAATAATAAGAAAGTCAGTATAAATAATTAGTACTCCAAGTGTAATTATGTGTGTGTGCTCGCAAGTGGGAATGTGTGTGTGTGTGTGTGTGTGTGTGTGTGTGTGTGTGTGTGTGTGTGTGTGTGTGCGCCTATCTGTGTCTGAGAGTATAGCTATGTGTCCACCTGCACACATACACACACATACTCCCCCCTCTCTCTCTGTATATATATATATATATATATATATATATATATATATATATATATATAGATATACAGCTAGATAAAGACAGAGAGAAAAAGACACACACACACACACACACACACACACACACACACACACACACACACACACACACACACACACACACACACACACACTAATATAAGTATATAGCTGAAAGAATTAATTATTTTTCCACTTGAATGTCTTTTTTTCTTTCTTTCTTCTTCCCCCAAAGGCATGTTGTAGCATTCATGCAGCTCTAGCTTTTATTAAATGCAACAATGGGCAATCTGATAAATCTAGTGTTTTAATATACAAATGAAACTTGGTATCTCCCAGAAATGAGGTCTTTTGCATCTTCTTTGGCAGCCATGGTTGTTAATATTGTTAATGAGCAGTACTTAAGTCTTTAAGTATAATTTTTTAATCACTTTCAGCCTTTGTAATATTTTATCATACATGTGTTCTTTTTGGAGGCAAGGAATAAGAGAACAAGATAACAATAGTTCTACTCTACAAATAAACAGAGGAGCATTTTAAAATGTTAGTTTTTCTGTGGTCAAAACTTAGCAATACCTCTAAAATGGGAGCCTAAAGAAATGTAAGAGCAGACTGCACAGGGACCTTGTAAGCCTCATTTGTTCTGTATGAGGGTACAGCACTGTGTAATTCAATAGAGTGTCTGAATTAGAGCCACATAACTACATCATTGTAGGACAAGGGATTTTTTTCTGTTGTTGTTGGATTTAAGAGCAGGCTAATACATGGCAATGTGGTGCTGTGGGGCTGTAATTATTTTAATTACAAAAGGTGGCCCAGGAGTGACTAAATCTATTTTATGAAAATGCAAAAAACACTAGGAGGCCTAGCACTTAATAAATGGGAACTGATTAAAATTCCTGTCAATGACAAAATGCTTTTCTTTTTAACTGCCTAATAGCTTTTCTACTTTCTGACTAAATGGACTTGGTTTTCCACTCTAGAAAAAGGGTTGATTATTTGGGAATACATGATTTGTAAGTGTGCTTTTCAATTTTGTAACACTAAAGCAAAATTAAATAAAATTACTATTTTTTTTATCTTAATGTTTAAACCCTCCATGAACGAAACTATCTGTTCACTGACAATTTGTAATCCAATTTATTTGTGTTACGGGGACTGATAGAATTTTAAGGTGCCTTGGATGAAAAGGAAACATGAACTTGCATTTATGTTTGTAGTAATTGTGATATATGCTGTTAATGCATGCTAAACATAAATAACACGTACTAAAATGGAGAAGTACAATTTATTGTTAAAGAGTGATTTGTTTTATAAGATGAGTTAAGAGGTAGGCTGTTGCACCATCAATAAAACAAGAATCCTTTCCACATATAAACCTCTAACCAGTTTTGCACCTCTGCACACTGCAAGCTAATTCAGACGTGGCTTTGAGTGAGATGGAATTAAGAGTGAATATGATATTTGGTACCAATGCTGAGATGTAGTGCTGTCTAGGTAATTTAGGTGAAAGAGTCCCTTTAGGCAGGCTTGGGCATTATGTGTACAAGGACTAATTGTCTAGTACATGGAAATGAAAACCATTACAGAGAATATCAATATAGCAGACTATGTGACTAGAAATGCATTAATATGAGAATGCTGGAGAATTCAATATTGGCCATGAAGCCTAAAATGACTTTCTGCATTTTTTTGAATAGCCGTTCACATTGTGAGCTATAAATAGACATATTTTCATGATGTATTCTTAGGTTTTTTTTGCTTATTTATGCCTATTAGCTTATTACGTGCTTTTGCAGTACCTGGTTCAATTATCCTGGCCTCCCTGCCTGCCTTCCATATTACAGAATTCAACAAAACTAGCATGCCCTCCTGAACACAAGACCAAATCTAAGACATTGAAATCAAAATTGCTCTGTATGATAGGTTCTTCAGATGGCATAGCTCTCAACTGTCCAGATTTTTGCAGAATGTCCAGATTTTTGTCTTTTATTTTTGATCTTTTCCTTGTAAATTTTGTAGATTTATGGAGAATCGTTGATGATTGCAACTTTCTACGTTGATAAGAACAATATTTAAACCCTGTCTCTGTTTTTGAGCCTTTGTCTCCCCATATTTTTTGTCTTTGTCCAGATTTCTTGAGTTAAGAGGTTGAGAAGTATGTCAGATGGCCACAATATTACCATGCTGAAGGATATTATGGAACCATTAGATGACATTGAGTGTCATAGTGTGATTCTTCAGAAGACAATAAAAAAATAACAAAGCTAATAACATTTACTTTAACAAATCAAATTATCATTTCTGTGAATGATTTGAAAGAAAAATCAGACCTGAAGGATGAACTGCTTAAATTTCGAAAGACTTTTACAGATACTATTTGTCAAAACTCCTCAAATGGGTACCACAATATTTGAGCTACATTTCAGACCTAGAAACAATATTATTTTAAGAAACTTATTAAATGACTTCTTTGCTCCTGGTCAATGATATCAAACCATACCAGCAACTGAATTTAATTTAATTACACAGGCGCCAGAAGCTGTTAAAGACTGGTGGGGGGGCAGAGGGTGAGGGGGGCACTTAGTGATCTAAAAAGGGCAATTTTTTATAACTATTTACTACCATAACATAGGTTCACTAGGAGGACATTTTAAGCTTAGCCAATTCCCTTTTGGTGCTTGAATTAACATTTTCTGATTGGGCTTACCTATCCCATAGCTGTTAATTGTATATTAGCCCTAGTAAGAAGAACTGTGATCATTCCATAGATAATTTGAGGGGATCCTTGTAAGGGATGCAGCATTTAGGAACTGTCTATATCCATTATTGGCATGAGGGACAATCCTGGAGTTCATAGGTTCATAGGTTCATAGGTTCATACTAGGCTATCTACCCTTGGGCATTTATAAGCCTAGCCAGAATGTGTTTGGCTTTCGCCACCCATTTTAAATTAATTTTGCTATGCCCTTTTTTGAGGTTAGTATACTGTGCCTCTGTCTAACAGTGACACAGAAGTGATACCCGGGGTAAACCTACGATCTCCCATCCACTCATCAAGATTCCTCTTGAAGAGAGTCAATGAGGGACTCTGCCTAACCTGGACTGGGATTTTATTCCAGAGTGAAGGGAGCCTCTGGGTTATGAATCTGCCCCTCCAGCATGTCCTATTTATTTCGGTGCTGAGGTTCAAGTCTCTCGAGCATGTAGCTCAATGGGATTTGGATTTTCTGAGGTGAAGCATGTCCATTAATTCCGGGTTGGGCATGGCTTTATACGTCAGGCACAGATCGCCTCTGAACAGGCGGTATGCCACTGAGTAGAGCTGGAGTTTCTTTAACCGGGCAGCATATGGCATCTGTTTGAGCCCTTTGATCCTCTTGGTGAGGTACTTTTGGGGTCTTTCCAGTTGCTGCAGGTGTCTGGTAAGGTATATCCCAAAAGGGGCATTGTACTCAATTATGGGCCTGATGAGGAATGAGTAAAGAGGCACGATGACCTCCCCTGATCTAGATGTGAATCCTTCATGATTAGGTGGGCTATATAAAATGTTTTTCTAACCACTTTGGCCACGTGGTTGTCAAATGAGAGATTGCTATCAACTTGGGTCCCCAGGTCCCTAATTACTTCTTCTGTACTTAATGGATTACCACCTATGTGGTAATTTGTGGGCACTTTGTTTTTGCCAAAGGAGATGACTATACACTTTTTGGCATTTAGCTTGAGGCCATGGCTCTGGCACCAGTTGTCTGTTTCTATGAGGCCCTTTTGGAGGATGCTTGTGTCGGCTGGAGAGTCGATTATGGCGCCCAGTTTGCAGTCATCTGCGAACTTGGTCAGCCACAGTCCTTCCGTGTTGGCCTGTACCTCTGAGAAATATATACCGAACAAGAGAGGTCCCAGGACTGAGCCTTGTGGGATGCCACTTGTAACTGGTTTGGAGTCTGACATGGCTCCAGCAATTCTAACCATGTGGGTTCTGTCCTTGAGCCAGTTTGAAACCCATCTAGTGACATAGGGGTTTATATTTAAGCTGGTGAGCTTATCTATAATGCCCGAGTGGGGTATTGTATCGAAGACTTTTGTGAGGTCCAGGTAGGCTGTGTGGACCACCTTCCCCTCGTCAATGGCCTTGGTGACTGTTTCAAAGAAATCAACCAGGTTTAAGAGGCAGGATCTTCCCTTAACAAAGCCGAACTGGGTAGGATCCAGTGTCTGTAGGTCCCCAATATCTTTATTTATGAGGTCCATGATGATCCTTTCCATAGCTTTGCAGACCAAGCTAGTCAGGCTTATGGGGCGATAGTTTCCAGGATCTGTTGAGGCACCACCTTTGTGGAGAGGGACCACAGTTGCTGTACGCCACTCTTTAGGTACATATCCTGTAGTAAGGCTGAGATTGAACAGTAGTTTTATGTTTGGGTTTAGCTCTTCTTGGAGTTCATGTAGGACGCAGCCCGGGACACCGCCTGGTCCCATTGATGCTGTGTTTTTTTGCTTTGGAGAGGGTGGCTCTTACCTGAGCATCTGAGATGTCAGGGGCAGCACTCTGCTGGGATAGATATTTGCCCTTTGGTGGGGAGGGGAGTTTGCTGAACCTGTCAGCTAGGATGTTGGCAATGTCTGTGGGTTTGGTGTATTTTTTGTCATTTTGGACTAATTCTGAGCATATCTGGGAATTACCACCCAGGTTCCTAACATAACTTAAGAAAGCCTTATGATTATCCTTAGTGTCCTGTGCAATTTTTCTCTCGAAGCTGGCCTTAGACGATTTTATGAGTGCCCGTAGTTTTTTGCTAATACTGATCAGAGATGCCTTCCCTTTTTGGAATTTTGCTCTATCATTTAGTAGCTTCCTCCTTCTATTGTATAGTTTGCTTATGGCTGTGGTCCACCAGACAGGACGTCTGCCTTTGGAGGATTGGGTCTTGGTTTTATTTGCGATCGCATGATCCATGCATTCCTGAAGGTGTTCATAGAATGTGTTTATAAAGGATTCTGCGGTCTGGGCCATATTTTCCACAGGCCCGGGGGCTTTGAAGGATTCAACCTTGGTTTTGAGGAGTGTGAAATTTGCTTTAGAGGTTTTTCACTGTGGTTTTCTGGGCACGGGGTGGTGTCGGGTTGTGAATATCCAGTGAGATTAGTTTATGGTCTGATCTTACCAGTGAGGGATACACTTCTGGTCTGGAGCATAGAGTCCCCATGTTGGTGATGATCAGGTCCAGTATGTTTTCCCCTCTTGTGGGAGTGGTAACAAGTTGTTCCATAGCCTTTGAGTTTATAAATTCTAGGAACCTTTGGGCTAGGGTGTTGGAGCTAGAGTAATGCTCCCAGTCTATGTTTGGGTAGTTGAAGTCGCCCAGTATAATGGTGTTTGGAGAGACCTTCATATTTTCCAGTGTTCTCAGGAAGGCTGAGTGGGGTTCCTGGGTAAGGGAGGGTGGTCTGTAGCAGGCTATAAACTGGAAGGCAGTTTTACCCACTGTTAGTTGCACATGGATAGTCTCTGATGCTTCGTGCTGTGCCACCAACCTGGAGGTGTGGGTATCTTTGATGAATATTGATACTCCCCCTCCTTTTGTGGGTCGGTCCAAGTTTTGGGGCCGAAAAGCATGGTATGAGGTATAACCTGGTAGTGCTGGGGTGCTCTCGGGAGCCTTGAACCAGGTTTCTGTTACTGCACAGGTATCGATGTTCTCCATGCTAAGGAGAATTTCGAATGCATGCATCTTGAGGTTTAGACTTCTGGCGTTGAGTAGCATTACTCTTAGTTTCTTATCCCTTGTGACATTAGTATAAAGGGCCTTGACATCCAGGGTACAGAGTATCCATTCATCCACTATCTGCATCTCCGAGATGACCTGCAAGAATTCAATTGTATCCTTCAAACGAGCTCTGACCCATTTTAATAAAGGTTTTAGATATTTAGTCAGATACTGAGAGAGGGGCTCGGTCATAGAACTTCTACCGGACACAATTGGCCAGCCAGAAGGATTATACAAATTTTTATGTATTTTAGGTAGAAAGTGCAAGTATTGATTATTAGGATCAAGAATAGTGAGTTGTTTTTTGACATTATCTGTAATAATTCCTTCTTTGGCAGCCAATGATAAAAAATGTAAAGGCCCTTTATACTAATATTCCGCATTGGGCTGGCATCCAGGCATTGGAATATTGGCTATATAGGTCAGAATTGTATCCACCAGGTTTCAATACACTGCTTTTGGGCCTGACTGAGCATGTATTATCACAACATTTGCTATCTACAAATCAAGGGTATAGAAGATATGTGGATGACTGCTGGATGGTATGTATACTGGATGAGGAACATCTGATGGAGTTTGTGGAATACCTAAATGAGAACAAATGGGGAATTGAATGTTATAGTTATCAGGGCTCCAGATAACACCCTGAGTATGGAAGTCTACTGTAAATTCCCTAAATATAACTCCCTTCTCCATGCCTCCAGATTTCACCCCCCATATATGTAGAAATATTCCTAAATCACAATATATGAAGGTGAAACGAATATGCTCACAGGACGATACCTATATGCACTATAGGGATGACTTGACAAAGAGATTCAGAGAGAGGGGCTATAAACCAGGATACATTATGCAGGCCAGGAATGCTGTCAACAGTATGAATAGGACAGCACTTCTACAATATCATGATAAACAGTGTAGAAGTACTGGTTATCCCAGGCTAGTGACTACTTATGGAAGAAATGTTGGGGCACTTATCGAAAGTGTACAATCCAGTTGGAACATCCTTAAGGCAGATCACAGGCTCTCGGAATTATTGGAAACTAATTGCCTATTTTCTTTCAGGAATGGCAGAAACCTTGCGTCCCTCTTTAATCATTATAAACAAGGAAGATATCAACCTAAGGTGAAACTGCAGAGTACCATCCTGGGACAAATTGCCATAGGATGTTATCCATGTGGTCATTGTACACACTGTAATAGATTATTAAAAAACAACAGTTTCACTAGTAAAAACACAAGTATAGTTTATGACATTTCCTTCTTCGTGAACTGTAGTTCAGATTGGGTTATATATTTGGCCACCTGTCAATGCTCAGCTTTTTATGTGGGCCAAGCATCTAGAGCACTTAAATACAGAATTTCTGAACATATCAGTGAAATTAAAAACAAGAAACATACAAATGCTCTATATAAACACACTGAAGTTCATCAAACAGCTTCTTTCCATTTTATAATTATTGATAAAATTTTGGGTATCAAACACAATAAATCTGGATGGCATGAGTTGATGAATGCCAAAGAGAGAAAATGGATCATTAAATTGGGAGGGCTTTTTGCCCCAGGATTAAATGAACACCTGTAATTGGTTTATTGGCTAGTGACACTATATAAATGTGTGTTTTTTCATTGTACCTTTACATTGATGAAGGCTTAGTGAATTTAAAGCCGAAACCGGTTTGTATTTTGTGTATACTGATGTTTTGACTTAAAGAGTATTAATATATACTTTTATGGCATCCACTATCTGCTGGTCATTTTTTAGTTCATGTTGGTATTTTGGGACCTTGCAGATTCCTTACTTGCAGGAATCCATTTTGGACTGTTTTACCTTCATCCATTGCTTTGGTAACAAGAGTAGAGCATAAACTTTGTCCATGATTTTGAGTCTTTCACACTTTCCTCTGAGTTGTTTTCAATCATTTTTAGGGCCATGCATATATGTATACATTCTTTGATTCACCTTCCTGATTGTATTAAATTATATTCCTTGTATAATACAGCACCAGTTGTTAGATTGTGTTTTAAATTTGTAGTTTTAAACAGTCTTCTAGTAAGCAGTGAAACAAAATGCATGAACCAATGACAATACTATCCATTTCAGAAAATTTTAACCATAAAAAGCCACTCAAACTTCTGTCATTACAATCCACTAATATCAGTAAATGCACAAAATCTCTGCAGAAGTAAGCCATCTAAATAATTCCACATTAAAGGGATCTCTAACTAATGAAGAGGTTGTTGCTAGGAAACAACTTTATATTTCATTGTTTCATCTACAAATAAAGTGACTGTTACCCTTGAAGAATAAATTGCCTATGGTACATTAAAAAATGATAAGCTAGTAATATTGCAATAGGGAATGGATGGCAAACTGATAACAGGTTCATAGTTACTAGGTAATTCCTCCAAAGGAGGACATTCACAGGATTGCAGGATCCACTCCCTTAAAGTACAACACAGTGCAGTATTAGTGATCCATCTGCATACTGTGGAAGTAGAACCCACAGCCTTCTGCATCAAAATTAAGGCTACTACCTGTTGTGCTATTAATGATGAAGATGGACTCGGAATAAGCAGTACTAAACTTCTCTTCATTTGAAGCTCTCAGCAAAATTTGTTATTTAACATTTGTTTACTGGAAAAGTCCAACTTGGAACAAAGAAAATTTTCAACAGAGGCCTAGGGAGAAATGCTCTAGATACATGTCTTTGTAACATGGGAGAAAATCAGAGCACCCAGAGGAAAACCCACACAAACACAGGGAGGATATACAGACTCCACACAGAAGGCACCCTAGCCAAGAATCAAACTAGAGAACCTCTTACTATGAGGCAACAACACTAAAAGTGCACCATCCACTTAACACAACTAAATCTCTCAATTTCACAGCAGAAAAAATCTGGAAAAAGCCAAAATGTATGTGGGGGGGGAGGGGGGGCAAACGCTCAAAACCAGGGACACACATTTTAAATATTGCTTGTATAATCTTAGAACATTGCTAAAATAGTGTTTTGTGTTACCATGTGCTTCCAAAAAAGATAGGAAGACTGAAACTTAAAGGGCTATCATTATTTGGTGAATTCCATCATCACTGATTTGCCAGAAAACCACAAACCTTAAGAGGAACAGACAAAAAGTATAAACCAAATATAATATTCTGTGAAAATGTAGACAGTTGAGAGCTATGGACTCAACTTCCTGAATATCACAAGTGGTGGTGTGGGTAGAAAATGCAGGCTCCTGTACTTACGGTGCAGAGTTTGAGTCTGGGTAAGTCTAACCACTAGTTATAAGTAACTGGGACATTTTATACACACACACACACCTAAAGCAGCAGCATAACACACAAAATCTCTCCTTATCGAGCAGGCTTGTTGTGATGAAAACTATAAAATCTCTCCTTATCGAGCAGGCTTGTTGTGATGAAAACTATAAAATCTCTCCTTATCGAGCAGGCTTGTTGTGATGAAAACTATAAACTCTCTCCTTATCGAGCAGGCTTGTTGTGATGAAAACTATAAAATCTCTCCTTATCGAGCAGGCTTGTTGTGATGAAAACTATAAAATCTCTCCTTATCGAGCAGGCTTGTTGTGATGAAAACTATAAACTCTCTCCTTACCGAGCAGGCTATAGTTATTTCCTCGCACTTTATTTGAGCTTACACATGCATGAGTCCTCCATTGGATCCGGGTCTTGCAGCAGTAAAAGTGTGGGGGGTGCTCCCTCCCCCTCGCTCTATGGTTCCGGCACCAATGTTTAATTATCTTTGTCTTTTGCTATCCTTCAGCATACATCATAGAGAACCTTTACATAGCTCTACACCCTCCGCCCAAACAGGAAAAGCTCTTTGTATTATTTGTATTATTTATTTTTTATTTTATTTTTTTTATTCTTTTGTTGACCAGGTTAGTTCTGCTAGGCTACTGGTTTCTTTTCAAGCAGACTCAATATGGTATTTACACTAACAGTGGAAATTTGGCAAAGACATCAGGGAACTTACCTACTCTTTTTGGTAGGTGCTATGGGATCTTTTACATTCACCTGAGGTGCCTCCAACTAAAGCAAATGGGACACCAGTTTTACATCTCATCTAAAGGCTGATTCCTGATCTATATGGATGCCCAACATGTCTTATTGCTAAAAGGATTAGAATGCTCATGTAGCAAAAACATGCATCTCTAATCCTCACTGAATATGCCATTTGACACTCACAAGGAAGAACAGCATCACACCTCTGGCACAAATCTTTATCAAAAACAATGCTGAATTTCACGTGACCTTGCCTTCAGTTCTGTCATATAAATTGATCAATCTAGATGTAATTTTTTCAACAGAGAAGAAGCCATTCCAACATTAAGCAAACTTTTCCCAAATGAACATCTATTACTTCTCATGTAATCTAATGTAATGGTTTGTGTTAATATCTGCTCAGCACATCCTTTAAACCATCTCTAGAAATGCTACCTTTTCAATGTTGCTACTAAAGGCAATTAATTCTTCATAATATTATTTGTTGTATTTTGCATGAAGAGATGTCATGTGTGACAGCCCACTGAAGCCGTATTTTTTTTCACAGATGGCTATTAGTATAGTTTTATTGACAATTATTTTTTGAAGGTATAACATTTTTTTTTTTGCTTTCTTTTTTTCAACAGTTTAGAAAGTCTCAACCAAGAAGATAGCCGAACAAAACCAAAAAAAGTCACAATGGCAGAAAAGGCAACAACTGAAGAGCGCTTGAAAAAAGTCACGGCAATAGCGTTTTCTAGGTTTTCTGATGAAGTTTTAGTGACGAAAGCGGATATTAAACTAATTATACGCTATTGCCGTGACTTTTTTCAAGCGCTCTTCAGTTGTTGCCTTTTCTGCCATTGTGACCTTTTTTTAGTTTAGAAAGTCTATCACCAAGGCTGTTCTTTAGGTTTTTGACACTATTCTAACATTTAGGAAATTTTGAGAAATTCACTTTAATAAGACTTCGGACCAGTGACCAGTGGAGTACCACAAGGTTCAGTCCTGGATCCTCTCCTGTTTGGTATCTACTTCTCTGAAGTGCAGGCTGACACAGAAGGTCTTTGGCTAACTAAATTCGCAGATGACTGCAAACTGGGAGCCATAATCAACTTCTAACGATGTGGACAAACTACAAAAGGACCTCACTGAGACAGATATCTGGTGTCAAAGTCATGGCCTGAAGCTCAATGCCAAAAAGTGTATTGTCATCCCCTTTGGTAAAAACTCTGTACCCATGAACTGCCACATAGCTGGTAGTCTACTTAATGCCGAAAATGTGATAAGAGATCATGGGACACAGGTGGACAGTAGTCTCTCCTTTGATAATTACATCGCCACAGTGGTCAGGAAATCCTTCTACGTGGCTCATCTCATCACAAAAGGATTCTCATCCAGAAAAAAAAGAGGTCATTGTTCCCCTCTACTCATCACTCATTAGACCCATTATAGAGTACAATGCCCCTTTTGGTATGTACCTCACAAGACATCTACAACAACTGGAAAGACCACAGAAATACCTCACAAAGAGGATTACTGGCCTCAAACAGATGCCCTACGCAGACCGTCTCAAAAAACTACAGCTTTACTCCATCGCATATCGCCTACTCAGGGGCGATCTCTGCCTAACATACAAAGCTATGTCAAACCCAGAGCTGTTGGACATGCTCCACTTAAAGAAATCCTAATCCCTCTGAGCTACATGCTCTAGGGACCTAAACCTTGTCACCACAATAAACAGAACATGCTGGAGGGATAGATTCCTGTTCCAGAGACTTCCCATACTCTGGAACAGACTACTTATCTATGTCAAATAGAGCTCCTCATTAGCACTCTTCAAGAAAAATCTTGATGATTGGATAGGAAATGGGAAATTCACCCCAGGGATCCCTTCTGTGGCTTTGCTCAACAGGGTCACAGGAAAATAATTTTCTTGGGTGGCGAAAGCCAGGGTACATTTTTTGGCCAATAACCTAGTACCTATCTATGAACCTATGAACCTATAATCTTATACTTTTAAAATTCTGAATTCTGAAACTAAGCTCTTGAATATATTCAACAACATTTTTTTTCCTTTCTGAAGATTGTACTTACATTACCTGGATAATATATTTATATTGTGGACTGTGCCAGATGACCAAGTGTAAGACTTTATTACCTATTTGGAAACAAGTGACTTTTTGAAATTTACCTTTACACATCCCAAGAAATATTTTAATTATCTAGATGTGTTACTATCTAAAGAACAGAATGTTGTTTTTTTTTCTTCTTCTATATACAGGAAGCTTACTTTCAACAATTCATATTTACATTTCCACAGTAACTATCCTGTTAAACAAATACAAAAGAGCTTGGTTAAAGGACAAGCCATTAGATTGCCCCATATGAGCTCAAGTGATACCACATTTAAAGTGGAGTTAGACCATCTGAGAAAAATATTGATTTATAGGAAATACCCCTTGAAATTGGTTGAAAACATCTTTGGTTATGTCAGTGACCACAGCTCTACCCTCTATTCAGGATGAGGACTAGTTCAGTTAAATAGAATACTACTAGGCTAACTACCCTTAGTGGGCTATTTTGAGCCTAGCCAATCACCCCATGGGGGATCAAACCCTGCACATTGCATCTGTAAGGTAAACACCTTAACCATTAGGCCAAACTCCTACCATTAAAGAAATGCTTATTTTCCCTCCCATGTATTCAAACCATGCACCTACTGTTCATGAGGCTGCACTGCTATACATTTAGCTATGAGGTCATTTGGAATTTATCAGAGCTGATAAAACTGATTTAGTGGAAAACAATGTTTTTACTAGTGCTTTTGTGGTACCATTAGTGATGGATTTCAGAAAATAAAAAGTATTGTGCAATTAAACTGGAACATTTTTAAAGGGAATAAAATGATTTGTAGTAAACTTGGTGACAAACTTTTATTTATTTTTAAGATAAATAGTAATTTTAAACATTTGTTGTAAAATTGGAATGTTACAACTCCCTTTTACAAGCCAAAGATTGGTACAGTTAAGTGCAGGAAATGTACACAATGTTTGTACATAATAAATATTACTAATTCTGGACAATATTCTTAAAACTAATGTGATTATTCAAAATGGGAACTGTAATAATTCAGGATTGTTTATTTAGCAAACTGCTCAGTATGTGTGGCATTTTATGTAGGAAATACTAAACGCTCCCTGAAAAAAAAAAACATATAAGCATTTGCATGATGTCACCAAGGCTAACCCTAAAATGAATTGTATAAATATTCTCTAAGTTGTGTATCTTTTAAAAAAAAATTCCTTTTCTATATTTTAGAAATTGTGCCTAGAGATGCTATAAATGGTGCTTGGGAGACCTTTATAGAATATAAAGAGCTCCTTCAGCAGTTTCATTTAAACGCCCATAACTATCCAGGTGTTAATGGAGCGGTTTCTATTGCAACCCTTCTTAAAACGAGATCTGCAAAATTATAGAATTATTTTTATGAAATTAATTTTAATGGTATTTTTTTAATTTATTTTGTATTTACATGCATGAGATTGTTTTCTATTATGTTGTTTAAATGCACTGATTTTAGTAATTTACATGTTGTATCTCTTTAAGATATTATTGGTGATAATTGGGTGGGGTTATTTAAAGACTTGGGGAACATTTACCATTTGTTCGGATGAAGTCCTATGTGTTTGAGGATGAAAGCACTTAGCAATCGGATTTAAAAAAATTAAATATTTTGGCCTTTCCTTGGTTGGTTCCTGTTTCTCTGTACTTTTTGTGGTTAATAGTTGTTTTTTGCAGTACTGTCCTGGATTTTGAATTATCAGCAGTAACAACACTGATGAACCAACCATATTATGAGCAATCATGTGACCAAAAGAACAGCATCAGTCAGGTGGTGTGCCTGATGCTATGAATGTTCACATATGTATTGAAGTACCCATAACTGTTATACTGGCACAGCAGGCAACTGGAAGAAAAACTACATGGCAAGGTGCCCAGTCATTTTTTTTTCTTATAAATGGGTAGGAAATGATGGAATAGCACATGAAGAAACGGGGATGAGCAAGCAAAGGAACACACAGTACATGAACAGAAAGGAAAGACTATGGGGAGAGAGAAAGAAGGATACATTTTTTGTGGGTACAGGTGTCCATTTTTGATCTTTAAAAAGAAGGGTACAGGAAGAAGGTTCTGACAGGGAAAGCAGTGGCACAAGAGGAGCTAGCAATAGAGAGAAGTGGCTGACAAAGGGCAGACAATTGCAGAAGAGGAGGACTACACAACAAGCAAGGGATTAGGAGTCTCACAAATGGACAGGGAAGACAGTAATGGGGGATAAAGAGGACCGAGGTGGGTCTGATAAACTGGCCATGAAAGGAAACCACTAAGAAGGCAGTCATCTACATGACTGACATTATTGGTAAGCTCCACCTCTGATGGTCCAGTGGTTGAGGCCAACTGGCTGCACATCACTGTGAGCTGCATGAGGTGTTTCTCCAGGATGCAACTGCAGGCATCTAGCTGCCTTTTCACCTCATTCCACACCAGCCACTGCACTTCCTGCTAGGAGATCCAGGAAGATTCCTCCACACCATTTCAGATGAGGAGCCTTTGCTCTCTCCTAAGAGGTGACCATGGAGGTCACAGCAAGCCCTGCAGGTCATCTTCCACCATGTGTCCTTCATCACTCTGCAGGCAGGGGGGACACAGTTGTAGATGCAGTAACTAGTGCAGAGCACAGTGCCTACTACCTCACTACTGCCTGAACCATGGCTGGTCCTGCAGAAAAAAGAAAATTAATGGATAAAAACAAAACAACAAAGCAAATGAAAAGGCAAAAAGAGAAACAAACACAACATATTATTAATGTGTGTTATAGTTTATAATTAAAACAGTACATTACTCCTGGCAGTACACTTCACTTACCCCACTATTGTCCCCTCTAACAGGCTGTCTTTTTATTTTAATCTCCTGAGGTGCAAAAACACATAAAACAAGTAGTAATTAGAACAGCATATCCCTGACAACAGAAGTCAATGACAGCTAGAAGTGCAGGCCTCCTGAATGCTGCCAAACCAAGAACATAATATTTACTATAAAAAGGTCTCTGTCCATGACCTCTTCTCCAGCTGGAAGAGAAAGACCAGGTGGTGCTTGCAGTGCTCACCAGAGTGGTGGATGAAAGTGGCATCACTCAACATGCTGGTAACTGGCACCATGCATCCATTTTGAAAAAGTGCCCCTAGTACTGAGCAAGTAGGTGTTCCTGATTGCCACTGTGTGGTAAATAATGAATTGGGGGGTCAACCTGATATGGTACAGAGGAACGGGCAGGAAAGGTTGCAGTCTTGTCAAGTAACATGCTCAGCCTGACAAGACACAGCAAACTGGGCACAACAGGTTGCAGTCCTGACAGGGCACAGGGAATATGGTCAGGCCCAGTGATATTCCTGCTGAATATGTATTGCAACAGTATTCCATATATATGTGGACATTTATGACGTGCTGCAAGAGATATGTGACCTTAACTACACCAGGCACAGACTGTGCTATCTTCACAGGTCTGATAGACAGTAAGCATGGATTACATGCCTACAGCCTCAGCACAATAACACAATATCATAGAGCTGTGGCCTCAAAGTACATGCTGGGGACAGTACTGAATCACCTGTCAGCTGCCAGGGACAATCACATGCACATACATGCACACACACACACACACACACAAACACACACACACACACACACACACACACACACACACACACACACACACACACACACACACACACACACACACATACATGTATGTGTGCATACGGGTGTACTTCGCTTGGTGGAAAACTCACTTTACTGAAAATTAAATTATTAGGACCATTTGACTTTTAGTGAAGTGAGTTTTCTGTCAGGCAAAGTACACCCGTCACTGAGTTGACATTTTTCCTGTAAAAGTACCATTGACATTTCACCACTACCTAGCTGCACACATGGCAACTAGTCTGTAGTGATAAACACTGCCCCCAAAGTTGGAAACTGGATACTCCTGACATTACTTTATATTTTCAGTCCAACTGTCTATCTATAAAAAAGGGTATATTGCCATGGATATGAGCTTTCCCACTATCTCTGTTACCAGCTTGGTAAATAAGGGCATCCTGAACCAATGCAGAAATTGCCTCATGTTTACTGACAATCAGTTAATTCTCAAAGTGATATGGTATATGAGAGGTGCATTTACACAATGCCACTGGAGGTTAAGCTCTTGCATAAAAGAACTAATGCCAATAAGGTTGTCAGTAGGACACACACTGCACCCATCACACACAATTCAAAGCAGACACATAGACCCACATATGCTGAGGTACTTAAATGTAACCTTCCTAAACACCAAAGACCTCCTGGATGAAGTACACATAACAAATACCCTCAGCAGCCTCAAATGCACTTTTCCAAAACAACACCCACATCAGCACATACAACCACGTCTCATGGAGCCTCTTCTTCTTCTAAGCTCATAAGGCAAACCACCACACAATCCAACATTCTGGTCATTGGAGACTCCATTGTGAGACACTCTGGGCCAGGATCTGCCACATTATACATGCACGCAGGCCATTGCACCACAAGTACCATTATGACTCTGTAACCCCAGCACTTCAGCATTTAATTCAGCCCCACATTCCCACTAGAGCCTTAAGATCTAGCAACCAGAACCTCATGACTGTCATCCAACATAAAACTGATGCTGGTAAATCATTCTTTGCCAGCACCATTGCCAAAACCTGGAACACACTACCAATCCAAATAACTTCTACTACTTCCTTTAACCATTTCAAAAAACTCCTTAAAACCCACTACTTAAGTAACTGGCTATGTTCATGCCACTCCCCAAGTTAATCCATACCAAGTGAATTGTTTCACATGTTCAGCTAAGTATAATCAGATTTGCCCTGAAAGCGTGTAAAACCATTGATATATACCTTACAAACCTATAACTCAAAAAAAATAAACCTTGTTTTAAGTTTACTATCTACCTCAATGTTTTTGTTTACTATGTACCTCACAGTTTACTATGTACCTCAATGATTGCCTACTGGGCTGTCTAACTAGAATTATTAACTTCTAACAAATTATGTATGAATACTAATTGTATGCTATATTTTCTTCTCTCTCATGTACTGCATTATATTGTACTGTGGAGCTTTTCTCCTCGGGCCTCTGCTGAAAATGGACCTGTGTCCAGTCGGACTTTCCCGGTAAACCAATGTAAAATAAAAATGATAAATAAAAATAAAATAGTCCATGTGGGTGTAAATTACTTGAGACATACCTCCCTACACTATATGAAGAGGGACATCATGGAGGTCTCGGAATATGTGTCTCAGGCTGTTATGAGCCTAGCATTGAGCAACATTTTACCTTCTCCAAGGATGATGCCACAATAGGAACAAAAATGACTGACTTTATTAACTGGCTTAGTTTCTGGTGTCATTCAAAGGGGATGCAATATTTGTCAGCATGAAAGGAGATGGTCAACAGACCACACTGCTTTGCCAGGGATGGACTGGACCTCCCCCTCCAGCTTTTTGAATATTAGCTAAAGCATCGTCCACCCCCATAGTGCCTTTTTTAGGAAACGGCAAACTGAAAGTACTTCCAACATAGCAAATCAAAACCAAGAAAATCTAAAGGTGTTACTGCTCAATGTTAGGAGTCTAAACAAAAAACTCCACCTCTAGAAGCTGTCTTCACCCTACAGAATGCTGACATCTGTGCAGTCACTGAGACATGGTTTAAAGCTGTGTAGAGAACACTGACAGTGCAAGGTTATGATGTCTTCCACACATTTAGACCAGCTACTACACAAACAGGGACTAAAGGTGGAGGTGTCTTGATTTACGTGAAAAATAAATATACCTCAAGGCTGGTCAAACAGGAATGTGTACTTGAGTTTCTCCACTTTCAAATCACAATAGGCAAAATTCCATACCACTTCCTTGCAAGCTATAGTTCCCCCTCTATGAACCAGGAACCCTATACCATGTATTTGAACTTACTGGAAACCACTCACCATCCAACCTAATACCATATTCATGGAAGACTTTATTTACCTCATGATTAACTGGGAATCATATATTACACCAAATGTACTGGCACAGAGATTTCTGGATTTTATAAACACAAACTTCCTGGACCAGATTGTTAATACACCAACCAGGGGTGCAACTGTACTGGATCTGGTCCTCGTTAATATGGGAGATTGTTGCACAGCCCCTAGTGTAATGTCATCTCTGATAAGGTCAGACAACAAAATGATCTCCTTTCAAGTAAAAATAAAACATGGAACCCCAGCTAACCCTGAAATATTCAGAAACTACTCTAAGGCTAACTTCCTACTATTAACCGATAACCTGACAAAATTTCAAGCCTCCATAACCACTGCTGCCTATGCAGACCTGTTCACAGAAACCTCATACAAGCATGTTAATAGCTACATAGAGGCAGCTGTACCCATCAGGAAGAAGTACAGAACTAACTCAAAAACAAGCCACCATGGTGGAATCACAACATCAACAGGCTGTATATCAGAAGGAAGAAAATCATGGCAAAAAGTAGGAGGTTCAGCACCCAGCTCGATAAAAGCACCCTCATCAAACTAAACAAACAACTCAGAGGGCAAATAAAGTCTACCAAAGTCAAATTTGAGGTAAAATTGGCCTCCCAGGCCAAGGGCAACCACAAGCCATTCTACAGCTATGTCTGCAACCTCAAAGGTAATATACAATTATGTGCAGAGCTCATTGTTAATGGAGCCACCTGTACTGAGCCAGAAGATATAACAAACCTTCTGGCCAACAAATTCAGCTCCAACTTTACTCCAATCTCCCTCTCAGCCTTCCCTCAGGAAATACCATCAAGTATAACCCCCCCTATCACTAGGGAACAGGTCCTTAATGCTTTCTCTAAGATCAAGAACACTGCATCAGTGTCCCAGGATGCCTTCTAAATAACACAAAATATAAACTATCAGGACTTCAGGAATTGCTATTTAACTGTAGCCTCCAAACAGGCTGTGTGCCTCATGAATGGTGAGCAGCAACAGTCATCCCTCTGCACAAAGGTGGGCCATCTACAGACCCTGGGAACTACAGACCCTTAAGTCTCATTAGTCTCATATACAAAGCCATGGAAAGAATTATCATGGACATGATCAATAATGACATAAGAAACCTCCAGACACTGAATTCACCCTAATTTGGTTTCATCAAGGGCAGGTCACACCTACTCAGCCTGGTGGATTTCTTTAAGAAGGTCACCAAAGCAATGGATGAGGACAAAATGGCTCAGACTGCTTACCTTGACCTGGCCAAGGCATTTGACACAGTAACCCACTTGGGCATTGTTAACAAACTCAAGAGATTAGGTATAAACCCTTCTGTCATTCAGTGGATACACAGCCAGCTGACAGGCAAGACCCAGGAAGTTAGAATTGGGGAGTCCACCTCTACAAAGCGGCCAGTCACAAGTGAAGTCCCTCAGGGATTGGTTCTGGGACAATTCCTTTTTGGCATTTACTTTTCTGAAGTCAAGGCCAATGTCAATTGGCTCTGGCTGACTAAATTTGTAGATGATTGTAAATTAGGAGCTGTCATGGAATCCTCCACCAACAAAATATTCTCTAGGAAGGGCTGACACAGACAAATAACTGATGTTAGAGCCATGGACTAAAACTGAATGCCAAGAAATGCATGATAGTATCCCTTAGGAAATCATCCACCCCTGGTAACTATAATATTTACAAAACACCCCTAAGAGTTGACCCAGTAGTCAGGGACTTGGTGAGACATATACACAGTACTTTAAACTTTACCCATCATATTTCTACAATAGTGGGGAAATCATTCTACGTTGAGCAACTTATAAACAAAGGTATGGCATCTAGTCCAAGGAAGTCATTGTTCCACTGTATTTCACATTCATCAGACCTAACACTGAGTACAATGTCCCCTTTGGTATGTACCTTACCAGGCATATCCAACAATTGGAATATCCGCACAGGTTCCTCGCTAAAAGAATACAGGGAGTAAGTAACATGTCCTAGGCACACTGGCTCAAGGCCTTGTCCCTGTATTCTGCCTCCTACAGGCTGTTGAGGGGAGATCTATGCCTGCTATACAAGACATTGACAGACTCCACTTTGATGGACCTCCTGCATATCTGCAAAACAAACAGTACCAGAATTACCCATTCTAAAGACTTAAACCTTGCCTGTGATATAAACAGAACCTGCTGGAGAGACATGGAGGTATCCCAGAGACTACCCCTTATCTGGAACAGGCTCCCCATTCATGTGAAGCAGAGTCCCTCCCTATTCCAATTCAAGTGTAATGTGGATAATTGGATGGGGAACAAGAAATTCATCCCTGGCTTGGCACCTATGTCTCTAATGGACACAGGTAACCCATAAATAGTTCATCTCACAGGCCCCTACTTGTAAATGTTTAGTCTCCCAAGACCCTGCTTACACTTATCAAGGGTACAAGAATTTGTCAGAGATTTTGGCTGCATGGCTAGGCTTAAAAAGTCCCTTGGGGTCATTACACTAGTAAACACTTATGAACCTATGTTAGCCTAACCACGTTACACAGATGTCATGACCATAGATGGAAGCAAAAATATCACACTGCCTCTGAGATTCATGTACCTAGTCCAGGGAAAATTGGAAAGGTGGTTGCACAAACATGAGTCCAGGGCAGTGCCTGACCAGAGTGTCATCCTTGGCATCAGTCAGCAGAGGTGCAAGTCACTGATCCAGGTGCAGACAGCCACTCTCATATCATATCAGAGATAGTGAGTACGCTGCATTGCCTGAATATGGAAATGCAACTGCTGGAGGACTGTGGGATATCCTGCAAAGTATATGCAGAGTGAAATGGTGTATAGGGACCTGGAAAAGTTACACCTACTGGAGGCGCTAATGGTTCAGATGGCAGCTACTGGTGCATCCATGAAGATGCAATACCTGCCAAGTGGCCATGGCATGGGACTGATGTACTTTCCATGATCACATGCCAGCCTTATACAGATGGCACACACAATTCCAGAGACAGTTTCATTGTCTATACTGCCCCTGTCTGCATCCATCCCTGATGTGGACACTCTCATGGATGTGGATGAGGCTCTTTAAGTTCCAGTATGGGCATAACCCACTAGGCAAGCCAATCAGGGCCCCGCAATTCTGTATCACCATACTCCCTTGTAGCTCTATCACAAGCAGAACCTATCCTTTCCATTCCTCTGGTTAGAAACACCAAAATACTACTGGAATACCCAGTGAGTATCACAGCAGGATTCCAGTAATGGTCCTAGTATGGTATGCCCTCCCTTGGAAAGGACGCCTACAGTCCTGACATTGTGGGCACACATGGTGCACCCAGCCAGTGTTCTACTCATGGAAGCTCCATCATAATTTGAATAGGTAGTCTGTGACTGCCCCAGTCTCTTAGCCATCTGCATGGTTTCCACATCTACTTCTCATCACCCTTCCACTTATGTTACCATTGCTCTCCTGTGTCCTATATCCCACCTATGCAAATGATGACATCTGTACTCTGTCCACCCATCTAGTCTGTGTGGGTATTGTAATATCTTTTATATAGTATTGCCAGTTACTGCACTGTAATGCATAGACTGGATACATTATTGCATGCATTACGCTTAACTTTGTATTTGTCTTCTCATGGCCCACACTTATGAACCATACACCACCTCTTTGCCAGTATCACAATGTATTGTACCTACCTTTGCCTCACATGGGGTCCCACTGTTGATGGTTTCTCTGATGACTCCACTTCCAGCTCCTCCTCTGCTGCTCCCACAGATACATCTTGCACTACTACAGTGTATCCATGATATAACTGCTTTTTGTAGCATATTTTTACTTCTTGTAGCACAGACCATAAACATCTTTTCTCAAAACTCTAGAACATAATGCTGTGCTCCACTACCAGATGTAGACAAGCAGTAAAAATGGGCCTTTAGCAGTCTGAATGCATGTTCAATGACTTTCTGTGTCTGTAGAAGCATGGTAATATATGCCACATCCACCATGGCTTGGGGGCTGTGGATGTGGGGTCACCAGTTATGATTTCAAGGCATAGCCAGCATCAGCTGTGACTCCCAAAAGTGGACACCATAGTGAGTAGTCTGCTACCTACATTCACGGGACCAGACTATCAAGGTCTCTGTGGGTGACTATGTGTGCTCCTACCAACTAAATGACCCTATGGAAAGTTACCTTACACAAAACACTGGTATACATCGCACATGTGCCAGATGCAGGAAACATTGAAAGTACCTGGATGTCCCACTGACACAGAGACATTGTATTTAATATCCTGTGCATTGACACAACCTAGCAGTTGATAGAGTGAAAGCCTTTCCTGATGATGGGGCCTTGGCAGCAGTATGGGTGAAGTCTGTGGCCTCCAGGACCTCAGCAACACAGGCCGTGTTATATAATGCTTGCACATTGATGGTCCTCCTTTGCTGTCTGTAAAAACCAAATATGCCCCTCCACATGCTGCTGTTAGATTTGCAAGGCTGATACTTGTGCAACTATTAAGATGTCTACTGGAGGACACTGAAAGTTTCTTGTAGTAAGGATGGTTAAGGCTGCTCAAACCTTCATGTCCACTGGGATAACCAGTCCACTCATTTTCCTTGATTCCATGTAAGGATGTCTACTAACTCCTGTATGGTGTCTTTACCAACACAGTAGCAGTTAATAATGTATCAATCGTGTTAGTGATGGTATGTCCTCCATTAACAGACTCTTTGGTGATGTGGTGGGTAGCAACATGCAACATCATGGATACTGGCTTACAAGACAGACATGCTGGCCAGCTACACCAGATGTCACTCTTAGCATCTTAGTGTGAGTGATACCCCTGAACAACAACAAATGATGGTGCTTAGAATAGCTGATCACTGCGGCTCATCTTGTTAGTTTTGTACAATCCTGAATGACATTGCATTGCTTAATTTCACTATTTAACTATGCAATGGCTCTCATGTTGGCACTCCTTTGCATGTCATTATGTGGCCATTTACATGCAGTGCATGACACATTAGTCTTCCAGTCGTGCAATCATGCTACATGTGTGTCTGACTTGCCCCCTTCCCGTGCATCACCCCTCACTATTCTGTTTCACATAACACATTGCACTGTTTCTGAATACCACCCAGATATATCTTGCTGTAGTTTGTTTCATGATTTTCATATTTGTGGGTCCAAACCTATTATTTATATATCATCACCTTGTTTTAATTATATCAATCTTCTTTAGAGAAAAAATAAAACGTCTGCATTTCTTCTACCATATTTTAATTATAACTAAACATTACATTTTAATATTTGGACTATAGCAATGTTTGTTGTCTCTTAATTCAGAATTACTCAGTCATTACTTTTCTAATTTATCATCCAGTTTTATTATTCAATGCACTTACTGAAACTGTTTGTTGAGGTTATTTTTCTTTTTACGTAATAATTTAGTAACCTTATCTGTGATTCAGTAAGATGCTCTCCACTCATGCTAAGTGGGAAACATGGGCTGGTCAATTACCATTATAAAGAGAATCTCTGATTCATAGATGATGTAAAGCCACAAGGAAAAACACTTCATTAGTGGCTAATTACCATGTCTCTGAATCTAACACTTTATATCAGAGATGACTGTGATAGTAATAGTGTTTTTCCTTACCAGACTGCACATCTTGATAGCAAAAGCACCACAAACACACACACACACACACACACAAACACACCCCCACACACATCCGTGCTTATGAGTGCACACACATATATGCACACAAGTGCATAGACACAGATAAACACATTTATACACACATGATCACACATACAAACATGCACATATAAGAGGCCACAAACAACCCCCTTCTCTTTCAGTCACACTCTTGAAAAAACCCACACACCTGCACACCATTACATGTATACCATGCATTTTTGAGACTTCAGTGTATGTTGTGTGTGTGTGTGTGTGTGTGTGTGTGTGTGTGTGTGTGTGTGTGTGTGTGTGTGTGTGTGTGTGTGTGTGTGTGTGTGTGTGTGTGTGTGTGTGTGTGTGTGTGTGTGTTTCTTTATGAACCTCTACTGAATTTTGAAATATATTGTAGCTTTTTAGATTTATGGCTGTAAAGCAGTAAAGCATCACCGGACTGGAGTTTATCAGCATACTTTATATTTTATATCTTTCTCAGTAGTGGTCATTCAGTATCCAATTACCCACTTACCCATGTCAGGTTTGCAGGGAAGTGAGACTCTATCTAGAAGGTCATGGGGTGCAAGAAAGAAAAATTAATTCTGAGTAGGACACTAGTTAATCACAGGATATACACCCATGTGTACACACACACACACACACACACACACACACACACACACACACACACACACACACACACACACAGCATATAACATCAGCAGTACTAATACTTGATCCTGAACTTACCACTTCAGTGATTTGTTTTTACTTTCTACAAAATGCTCCATGGTGATTTTATAAGATGCATTCACTGAGCTGAATATACCAGCATTTAGCTTGCCACCTTTAAGGGAATACTTGCTCTACTTTACGTTCATTATTTGACATTATTTTATTTGTCGCTGTTATTACCCTTTTTTTTGGACAGCAATTTATTTCAACTCAACAATACTTTTAACATATGCTGTTTAAGGTTATAATATTTTGCTCTCACTTAGTCTCACCTTCTACTTATCTAATCCAAAACATTGATGCATTAAACATTTTTTCTTTTTAATTCACATAAATGTCTGATTATACAAAATACACAATGATCACAGTTAGTTTTGTTTACTAAAGATTTAATGTAGATAATCCATTAACCTGTTAAACCTAGATGGTATTTCATTTGTTGTATTCACATTATTTGCATTCGTTAATTTTGGCAGGTTTCACTGTTACCTTTCTGCATTTTCACATATACTGCATTGTAGCACAGAGTGATGGATCTTGTCAAATAAGGTATCCAAAAGAATGTAGATATTGTAAATTGTGTTGTGTTTTTACTTGTCTATAAACTGTTTAAACAGAACTGCTGTTGTAAGAAGTGTTTCATTTAAGCTTGCAATGTAAATAAAAACATTTCCTTGAGAAAAGAAACACTAGATAATTTAGCAAAGGAAGTGATTCTATCACTTTAAATGGGAATGCTGCTTTAAGAGCAGAGAGAAGCTTTGCTGTATTACCTACAGAGAGATTTCTTAGAGAAACAATTAAAGGAGAGGCTAAGGTAAGCCCATGCAGAGTGCTGTTAGTCCTTTCTGGAGGCAGATTTGAAATCCAGACTAGTGTCTCTGGAAGAGACAGCAAAGTAAATGAAGACCTGGAAGACATCAAGAGGAAACTGGAGCCATTTCCTAATATAGAAATACAGAAAAGAGAGCTATATAGAGGCTCAGACTGAGAAAGGCACCCATTTAAACATTAAACAGAATGTATCCCAACTCTATGAGACCACAGTGACATTTGGCAAGCTATGAGACTTACATTATGGAAACAATTTGTGTTTTCATGTTTTTTTTATAATAAACTACAGTGGTGGCTTCTCCTGCCCATAATATTCAACACTGGTAGATTGCAAGGGTCACCTTTTTGATGCACATTTCATTGCCTAAACATGATGTTGTTGTCTACAAGAATGCCAACTATTCTGAGCATAATTTCCTCAAGTGTAAGAGATGCCATTCTCTGGTATGTGCTGTCACTCTTCCTTTCTGTCAGTTATATATGTGTGCTTCCTCATTTGAAAACTGTAAAATAGTTACTGCAGACCATCACTGCTGTAGCCAAAGGGATGGCGGTGGTGATGGTGGTGGACAAATCATTTTCTGTGCCACGGACAGTTCTGCCACTAAACAACTAACCAGGGAGTGGGACCTAGAGGTATATCTCCTAAAATGAGCCATGATCATTTCAGCTCAACTGACTGGAGAGTCACAGGCCACCTTCATGAACATGGAAGGGATTGAGTATCAGCACTGAGAAGGCCATAAAGACATTACTTATCAAAGCTGGTATTACTTCAGATATACAGGTTCTAAATTTTCATTGCAGGGCTGTTTCTTATAACAAAATGGTAAAATCACATTTATGTGACTTAAAGCATGTAATTCATTTATTCTTAGATCCAAAGGGTCAACATAATAAAAATAAAATTATAGAAATATTAACCCATGGCAAATATAAGAGATATTAAGAAAACAGGTGTATGAAGTATTCTCTGAAAGCTTTTCTACTAAAAGAGAGGTCATTATGCCATGAAACTATGTACACAATTTAATTTCAAATGAATAAGCTGCCAAAGTGAATAAAGGATGCTTTAACAATGGCAGTACAAATAAAAAAGAAAAAAAAATCATCCAACAAAGCTGTAAAGCATGATAAACCTTTAATAACATATATAATAGGCAAGCACTTTCATGCTAAAGTGGCTCTTCCTCAGACCATACATTCCATCTTGTTTACACTATCCCCTCCTCTTATATTAAAATATATCAGTTCTAACACAACCTAAAATTATGCTGTTTTCCATAAGCATTCACATGCTTAGCTACAGCATTAGTAGGCTTCTTATATCATTTTGATGTTCGGGAATACGTTCCTTAAAAGAACAATTAATTTTACCTACATAACATGATGAACAAACAGTGGAAATAGCTAAACATACTAAATCAGAACTCTTACAATCAATATAAAACTTAAAATTATATTTATAACTGGTATCAGGATGGATAAATCTAGAAACAGGCAAAATGAATTTACAAGCACTACAGCTACTGCAAGGGAAGGTCCCATTACATTCAGGAACGCTACTCGTGTTTGTGATGTCTATAACATACTCTTCTGATTCAAGAAGTGTAAGAAATAATGTGAATGATGACTGATAGATGGAATGATACCCTGAGAGTTACATTAACTTATTCTAGTGTTGATGTGGTATGTAATGTGATTAAAAAGAACTGGTGCATCTTGATGGTAGATAAAGAACTCAAGATGATTTTAGATGATAAACCTAAGTTTTCTTTCTATAACCATACAAGCTATGTATAGAAGTAAAGTGGATTTGAGAATTACAAGCCGATAAAGGGTTATGTTTAAAGGAAACTGTCCCTTTGAAACCAATACTTAGGTCACATGATTTTTTTAAGGTGTTGACTGTGATTAAATGCTGCTCTATTTAAATGTAATTAGAACACTGAATAATTATATAGTTTGAGGAAGTGCCAGTTTGGGGTGAAAGTACTTACCTATTCTATCAGTTATTAAATGTTTGCCTTACTTTACAGCTTTGTTGATTGTTATCTTATCATTTTTATTTGTACAGAACATAGCAATCTAGACCTGTAGTGAAACCTATATCAGATGTTGGCAACAAGGTCACATAGCTAGTTTTTTCCTTATGATAGTGATACTGCGACAGTGTTGTACTTGTGAAAACTATAACCTATAAAAAACATGTTTCTACTCATTCTATGCCTATGAAATGCAATAAATTATCTGCTGGAATAATTGAATCTGCATTATTTTCCTATGCAAGTGTGAACATAATTAAGTGCAATGTCTTAACTGATGGCAGAGAGCAGCAAAGCATGCTAGATTAAAGGTAGCATGGCCATGCTGATAAAGGACTAGCATGTGTGTAAAAAGAAGCTCCCTTGCTAAGAAAGTAATTGAAGTAGTTTGTATTCATGGAGATAAGAAACAGTATCCCATTACTCAGCTATAAACAAAAGCCATGTTTAGGAAAGTAGTTATCCTGTTGTTGTAGTGCACAATGTGGCCCATTACATAATAATAAGGAAGACATTTCCCCACCTTAAACATTTGTGGATCAATGGGAAGAAAATTGTGCTTTTGCCAAACCTCTTTATCAGTGTGGGTAGGGAAATCAGCCAGTGAATAAGCTTACAGATATATCTCTTCCTAACTTCTTAAAAGGGGGAAGGGATGAATACCATACATATTTATTAAAGTGTATGAATCCAACAACTATCAGGACATAGTGTTAAAATACTCTAAATGTACAAACAGTTAGTTAAAGGTAGAGTGAGAAAAAGAACCTACGCTATTTAAAGAGATCTGTCCGCAGACAACTGTGACAGAGCAATCTGTAAGAGGAAAACAAGTACAAGGGAAGAATTTACACAGTCAAACATTACAGCTTAAAAGTGCAGTAAAACAGAGAGTTGAAATGTCATTGGAGTCTGAAAGTACAGGTGTTATTGCAGCCTGAAAAAGTTAAAAAGCAGAGATCAGATGAGACTATCAGGACTGAGGAGAATGAATCACTGACCGAAAGAGTGTACTCTTGGGGAATGTATTTAGTAAGTATAAAAATTACACAACCTGAGCAGAATTCTGAACATTCTGTCAAGCTAAAATAAAAAAAGATCCAAGCATGGAGAATTCTAAGTAGCAAGTGATTGCTTTGGAGGAAAAAGTACCAGAAAGAAAGATTTTAGCAACATAGTTAAAAAAGGAAAGAAATTGTGCATGGGCAGAGTGCTAAACAAACAACTTTCTCAGTGCAAGAAAGAAAGAAACATCAGATAAGGAAATGTTCTAGGTAACAGGTATCTATAAGTAAAGAAAGAAGTAAAACTAAAAATAAAAGGTGTGCTGAAATACCCTTTTCAGAGGAAGCACAACCTAGAAGAGTAAACGAAAGTGAGAATATAATGTCCATTCCTCCTGAAATAGAGGGGAAGCCAAATAATTGAGAGAAACAGAGATGGTAGTGCATAAGAAGAGACAAAATAATCTTGACTTATTTAAAAAAAATCAGTTAAATGGGTGTTAGACTCCAGAGGTAGAAGGTGAGTGTGAATGTTTGATACTGTATATTGGAATAGACAGGAGTTGTGTTGCAAAGTAAGACTCTGAAAAGTGCAGTAGTGTGGTGTGGAATGGAGGAGAAAGGGGAAAGCCTAGTAATATATGCAGTTCATTCACTCAGATATCATAAATGTAATAGGAGGTTGAAAAGGGCTACAAACACTAAAGAATATGGACAGAAACTGTAATGAGTGACTATAGAAAATATGATGTTGCAGGGCATGGTAGGCCAAAAAGGGAACCAGATGTTTATTCTGCACACAGATATAATAGCTGATAGCAGCAAATATGGTATTGGAAAATGTATCAGGTTGAAAATGGGATCCATCTTTTTCTTGTGTTTATCAGTACTACAGATGACTACATCAAAAAAAAAAAAAAAGCAGAGACCCAATAAATAGGCACAATATAAAACAGAAACTATCTGACAGAACACAATGGCACTTGGGTATTCCAGGGTCATATAATGGGATACCTGTCTACAATCACAAAAAGAGTGTCATTTTGAGTCTTGCATTGTTTCTGTCTGGGTATATGGTGACATAGTACTGCTTAGTATGGTCCACCTCCAATAGCTTTAGCAATACAATGATGGCATATCTGAGCAGCCTCTAGAGATGCCTGTGCCACATCTTTACACTATTCTAGGTGCACAGCCAATTAAGCAATGTTCCATCACAGAAAGACAATACCCCAGGGGGATATTGTGGTGCCAGTCTTCTCTCCCTGGAGACCCTTGTTCTGTGTCATCTGAGCTGCATCCTGTAAGCTTTCCAAGAATATAAAAATCACCAAACAATTAAAAGATGGTTGCAGAGACAAGGGAGATTTTCATTAATAGTTCATCACAACCCCCTCTATATCTACTAGTGAGAAAAATGCCTGCACTATAAGTTCATTCACTTCCATTTGGTTCTCTGGAAACATGGCATAGTTCTGTCACAGTCTGAAATTCTGTAAGCATTTTCATATTAGTTAACAAAGGTTGAAGTGGCACCTATAAACCTTTTTGTCAAAATAGTGCTGTTGTATAAAGTTCATGTCAGCCTTATTAGATACCAACATTTTGAACTCCAGACACAATATGAGGCTATTCTTATTTCCCAACCTTTCCCAACCTCAACACTTCAGTATATAGGGCATCATAGGTGACCAGATCCTTCCTAACCATTGATATGTACACCAGCATCACGTATCTGATGTTTTCCATGTCACCTAGTAGATAAAGATGATGTATACCTGCTAGCAAACACAGAAGTTGGTGGGAAACATCCCATTGGTTAGTCAACAGGTGAAGGCATCTTCCGGAGCAGGCTGTTGGGCTTACCTTAGTTGTTGTTGTATCTTTCAGCTTTTTCCCAGTTAGGGGTCGCCACAGCGGAACTCTGGTCTGCTAATGATTGGCAGTAGATTTTTACATACCAACTTGCCAGGCCTGACGCACAACCTTCAACGAAGGTACACCCATTCATGCATGCCTCCACACAGAAGACGCTTTAGTTGAGAATTGAACAGGACAACGTCTTACTGTGAGGTGACGATGCTACCACAGCACTACCACCTATTTTCCACTAGGACAGTGGACAGGGTGGTGAGTGATGGCCATTCCAAAGGTTTATTTTTCCACCTACTGTGTCATATGATCTGCTGCAGGCTCCATTTGCTAGATACATATAATAGCACATCTGCCTCAATACTGGTAACACAGCACTGGGACAGGTCTGAAGAAGTACCAGTGCTAGTAACAGCCATCTCCTTTAGGGTGTTGCTAAATTCATTAACATTCACTTTTGTTATATATGGGGCAAATAATGTGCTGCACACCCCTTCAGTTCCTCTCTGTTAGCAGAAATTAATGTTATTACTTGACTTCTGAAAGTCAGCACAAACATCTTGATTAAACTCCAGTACTGACACCCTTGCTTGATGGTATCCATCAGTAATTAGTATAGGATTATTCTTCGATGTTTTTATGGTTCTGTATTCGTGCACATTGTTCTCAGTTTTGCAATGTCTGGCAGCTCCTCTGTCACACTGTAGTTTCTTCCCCTCTGTTCACTTTCTTCTTTATAGTCATCTACATCCGAAGGCCTGCTTTCAGCCTCCATTCCAACTGTTGCCTGTTGCTATAGTAATGAACATGCTTGCCATCACTTAGCTAGAACTGGGATCAGCTAACCAGCCATGCTCACTAAAAGCAACTTCTATGTTCACTATTAAATATTCCTTGTACTTCATTAATGAGCTTTTATGTTTGAGTGACCACAAGCTGCAATACTGAGTGTTACTGAGGTGTTGAAGCTAGGTAAAATAAATTGCTGCAGCCTACAGTGAGCCCACGGTGATCAAGCACAATTCTGTGGAGCTGCTGAGCTCTGGGAAAGATAAGTTAGGGCTGCTGTCTCCAAGTGACTCCTTAAGGTAATCCTGCTCAGGATAACTTAGTAGCAGCTTTTGCACTTCAGGAAAGACTCTTTAAAGTAATGTTCTTCCAGTTGTTATTAGAGCAGAATTATAAATGTGCAAGCCATGATATATTTTCCGCAACTCTTGATATATCTAAGTATTTGCTCTAGTGGTTGTGAAAACCAAAATTAGGATTGCCACTAAAACAGTGTGGATTAATTTGATCAAAAACAGAACAGTGTATTACCCATTACAATTGTATCCCTGAAATCTGCTCCCTCAAATGAAACTAGAACAGCAGTAAATATATAAAATATTAAGTTTTATGAGCAGGGAGGAAGGAGAAAGGAAAGGAAAATCCCAGGTAACATCCATGTTGATTGCTAAATATCTCAGACAACCCCTCCAAAGTAATATAATGAGGTCTACTTCATGTTACTGAAATTAATGGTACCAAGCATGGACTACATTGGATGAAAAAAACACCACGTGACATACTGCAATACATCTAACTCATATAGACTTCATCTGTAATACTTTTGAGGGGGTCTGAGTCCCCTGTACCCTCCCACCTCTCTAAATATACAGTCTCAGAAATCATGCTAGCTTGGAGAAAAGGGGAATAAATAATTTCTCTTTCCCCCAAGATGGTGTAGCTTTAAAGTTAGTATATTTAGAGACTGGGGTTTGGAAGCATAGCCCAGGTGAATCATTGCAAAAACATTTTAAAATAAAGTTAACTAATTTATTTAACATAGAGGTCAGCTGGGGTTGTAGAATAGTGTGGCTGGAAAGCCTAATTTCAATAAGCTGGGCTTTAGTAACATTAAGTAGAAACACCTAATTAACTAGGAGGAAAACAGAAGGGGGAGACTAGTCTATACAGATCTGTTAAAAATAAAAAGGAATAAAATAAAGATGGATTTAGAAAAAAATTATGGAAGAGTAATGTTTCTTTTTAAGACAGGAACAATGGGAGGAGGCATGAATTAGATGCAAGTTTTGCAGAGGCTCCTCTACAGTTGGTTGAAGTAAAATTCCTCCAGTTTCATTTGCCCGCAGAAAAACATTGAACACTGTTCTCTTTAGGAAATTACTGCCAATACAATTTCTAAGTGTGTGCTGGGAATGATTCAATTCTTTTGGGAGATTCATCCCTTCTTCAAGTTGGTGCAACCACAGTGTTGGTATATACATGTCTAGGGGGTGTAGGGGCTTTCCTCTGCATTAAGGTAAGCAAGATGGCTTGCCTCCCTGCAAAAAATGCTTAAAGTTAAAATGTTCATCCTTTTGTGTTTCAGCCATTATTTTTAAGTATTTTGGATCATCGGCTTTGTGGAAGTTGACGATTCACAGTAGAACCAAAGGAACAAAATAGGCGCATATTTGGGATCTACAAATGTATCTCTTACATGGATGGTCATTAACACTTAGCGAAATTACATAAACAAGGAAAGGAAGGAAGGAAAGAAAGGCGTTAAACGCTGGAGATGTGAAGAACTGCGTACTGCTCAAGCATATCTGTTTTTCAGTTGCATATAAATAAAACGTATATGGAAAAAGTCTGTTTAATATTGGAAGATATATTTAAGGGGAGAATATAGTGGACAGGGGCTTTTTGTATTACGGACATAGAATGCAATAACATTTTAGGTTCATAGGTAAATGCTAGGCTATCAGTCTTCAGGTTATTACAAGCCTGGCCAATGACTAGAGGTCAGAATCAAACCACATAACTTGTATTTGTGAGGTACAGACCTTAACCATTATGTTAACTAACCCCTCCAGATAGAATGGAGCAAAAATAAAAAATAAATATATCCATATTAGCATATGTAAGAAAGAAAATAATCAATGGAAAACTAATGTGTAATGCAAGTATATAAGACTTTAAAAGTGGCATAATTTAATGAGAAGTATAATAAAAATATATACTTTAGAAAGGAAATACAGAAATTAAAAGATAACTGCAAATAAGTTCTTTAGCATTATGAAAATAAACTTACTCTTCTTGGCAAATTATACAAATGAAATGAAAAGAATATTGTACAATCAGCATTACAAAGTGTTAGATAAGAAATGAAATATGATAGTTAATTTAAATGAATATATATTATAGATACATATAAATAAGGAATTGCAATACTGTATGTAATTAATATGTTAACTTTTGATTGTGTATCAGTTAAATATTTTGCTTTGTTTTTCATGGCAAAATTAATTAGAATTCATAACTGTATATAGAAAGTTGCATATGCTATTTTGTTTTTCATGTAACCATAAATATAATGTAAATTTAAGTAAATATAAAAATAAACATAAATGCACATATATGCATTAAAAATAATACAGAACAAAAATATAATCATTGTACAACCAAATGAAACAAATATATTTTTCAAGCTGTTGAATTCCTGAAGTTCAAACAAATTCTGAATGAACCAATGTTTTTGGCATAATTTAAAGTTGTTATGTCAGTAGAACTGTTTTCAAACAAGTAACTAGATACCGTACTAATAGGTTTTATAGAATACAATCTAAATAAAAAGATGCAATTTTAAGTTTAAAAAATATTTTTTATTTTATTCATTACTTTGTCAGCAAGAGGTATGGACTGGTCCAAGGACCATTTTCAGACTTGACCGGAGCCATGATGCAAACATAAGAAACCATCTTCATACATTATATGAAGTAACTTTTATGTTAGCCACTTTGATATAGTACATAGGCAGTTTTAAAGGTACTCAAAATAAGAATTTCTAAGTAAAAAACTATATTATGTGATTGTGTATTACTTCATAATGTATAATTAAATATTTCTCAGTAAAAAAAGCCTATTGAGTGATTATGAATTAATTTATAATATGTGCAGATTCAGCCTTACTCTAAATTGCACCACAAAATAAGCAGATCGTCCACTCTAAACAAAGTTATATTCTTTCTTGCCAAGACACAGCAACAAAGCCTTCACCACAAACATAGCTTTCGTTTTTACTCTGAGAAAAAAAACTAACTAGGTAATAACTAAAATAAAATAATAAAAATGATTTATTCGATTATCATATTGTGCTTACACATAAAACATACTGAAATGCTTAGACAGTGATTATAAGCATAAATGCAATTCTTTGATTGAAATAGAAAATAAACCCTATAGTTTTACAATTCTATTATGGATATCTGTCCTGCATTCCAGAATAACTACATTAAGTGAGAATTAAACTATCAGAAAGATTTCTTTTTTCCAACAAAACATAGCAGAATTTTGAATATGTCTGTTCTATGGTGAACATACTAACATATGAAGATGTCAGCAGAAGATCCAGCCTGTCAGAGTGTTGCAGCCAGAAACCAAAAATTGTTCCTCACATCCTATGGCTAGTCCTCT